>NC_090023.1:186540005-186840005 GCF_037176765.1 Anolis sagrei
ATGGGGCCAGGCGTATAATCATAACGGACTGTGCATGATAATATTAGCAGAACCGCCGCGGAAGCAAAGCAATCCTGCTGCGGAAACAAAGCAAAGGGTATACAATCCGCTACCACTCTGGTCCCGTACACAGATATTATTACTCACACTGACTCCAGTTTAAGCTTGTTACAGGAAAAATCTTAAACAAAATAGTTCACAACCAAGCAATGAAACAACACGACAATCCATTGTATTAATTACTGCCACATTTTTAATATTCATAATCTAGGTTCTTGTGGGTTTTTTCGGGCTATAGGGCCATGTATAGCCCGAAAAAACCCACAAGAACCTAGTGATTCCAGCCATGAAAGCCTTCGACAATACATTCATAATCTAGGTCACTGAACAACAAAATCCAGTCTTGTACACATACATATTAACTCATAATGACTCCTTAGTTTCTTAGGGGGGAAATTCCAAAAAAATATAGGTGGATTCAAATAGTTCACAGCCATGAAATTATATGACAGTCCATGTTACAGCAGCCACATTTTTATAATAATAATCTAGGTCGCTGAATGACACAATCCAGTCCCATACACAAATACTATTAACTGACTCCAATTTAGCTTGTTAGAGGGGATAGCCTAGCTCCATTGAACAAATAGGCGTTTACCTTCAATAAAGGTATTTCAAAGATAAACGCTTTGTTCTCCCTTTGGTAGGTAAGTGGGATCCATTGGGTCTGAGAATATGTTGGCCCCAGCCCAACAAAGACTGAAAAGTTTAGCCCTGGCACTATGGGGAGTGCCAAAAGAAATCCCCACCTGACCTCTGGATAACCCAAACAGGAGATTAGCCCATTTCCAAGCAAAATAAGTTGTCACACTGTTAGGCCAATTGCTTCTATTGACATTTTGCATAAACATCTTACACAGGGTGATCAGAAAGGACTGTTATGCCATTAAAGTTTGGCCCCCCTTTTCCTTTTCTTTCCCTCTTTCTTTCATTCTTTCTCTTTTTTGCCCCCTCTCTCTTTTTAATACCTAAGCTTTCTAGAATAAAGGCCTTTCTGAATTAGGGATAACAAAAGGGTCAAGAGGTCACAAACATTCTTTTTAAGTAAGTACAAATCTAGAAAGTTTAAATTCATTGGAAAGTGCAAATTAGAATTTTTTTTTAGTACCAAACTCGGCACATACCCTAGATAGCTGAAAGAACCCATCAATTCGGCTTACTCTAACTTCAATGACATGAATACTTATGTCAAAAACTTTAGGTTACCGTAGACTGCATTTTTATTATTTACTTTAAAATATTCAAAGCCATTCACATCCTCGACCTTTTTTTTTTTTAAACAAAACCCAAGAGTGGCTTGACTTAATGAACAGATAAATTGTCACTTTTCCAAATCCTCGTGAAACATTGCCCTAAAAATAAAACATTTTTACAATCCCAAAGACACTTCAAAACAAAACCAAATAAGAGCCCTAATCCCTATCACTTACACAGCATGCATAGCGTGTTGTGTACTACACACAAATTATTTTATAATCTTGTTAGTTTTATTTTGGCTTTGATCAGAGTTGGAAACAATCTCTTTTTAATAGTATGAAAGCCTCCTGCTGGGAACTGCAGATTACAGCTAATTGCTAATTTCTTTGAAATTCAGATATAATGGATTGTGACCTTTTTAATTAAAAAACCAAAAAGGCCGGGCAACAGTTTCCCACTGAAGTAACCTCTGCTAAATGTATGGCATTGTCGTCTTCGCATGTAAGAAGTTGCATTTTTCACAGCGATTGTGGAGATAATAGAATCTCCGTTTTGACTAAGATCCTCTTTATTTCCAATTAAAAAAATATTTCAGGATGGTGCTGACAGAATGCAACAGAGAACCATGCATGAGTTTAGCTATATCTCAAACACAATTGTGCGCCTTCAAGTCATTTCTGATTTACTGTGATCCTAAGGCAAAACTACCAGGGGGTATCACCTGTGGATAAGTGGACATAGGGACCACCAAACACAGCATTGCCTAAGCATGAATCAAGGAACATGAAAGGCACAGCAGACTAATTCAACCAGAGAAGTCAGCCACAGCAGAGCACTTGATGAACCAACATGGACACAAAGTATTATTTTAGAACACAGAAATGCTGGACCACTCTAACAAATACCATGTCAGACTACACTAGTGGTTCCCAACCTTTTTTTTTTTTTTTTACCAGGGACCACTTGACCAGGGCCACTTTGACCAGGGACTACTCTCCAACATTAGTACTGAAACAGTTTTTGCTCAACTTTAGATTCAGTTTGGGGTGCTGATTCAGAAAATTGCATTGAATAGACCACATCAGCTCTAGTTTCTGGAATAGAATATATGCCATGGTCAACGACAGGGAAGGAGTGGCAGGTGGGGCAAAAGGAGTGGAAATAAAATAAAATAAAGAGGAAGGAGGCTTGAGGACTAGATTTTTATCCTCATTGCCTAGTGGTGGTCCGTGGCCCACAGGTTAAGAACCACTGGACTACACAGAGAAGCCACTGAAATCCACAAGCATGTGGACAATTTCAACAGAAAGGAGGAAACCATGAAACTAAACAAAGTCTGGCTACCAGTATTAAAAATAACTCTGAAATCAGGACAGTAAATAAAGAGCAACACTAAAAAAAACGGGGAATAACAAACAAGAATAAATCCAGGCCAGCTAACAACTCCCAACAAAGGATTCCCTCAGACAGGACGCAGCCAGGCTTTGAAGCTGCAAGGCCATTCAATGCTAATCAAGGTGGCCAATTGCAATGTTCACACTTGCCTCAAACAAACAAGAGTTCCTTCTCCCACCCTGGACATGCCACAGATATATAAACCCCACTTGTCTAGTTTCCAACAGACTTCACAACCTTTGTGAGGATGCCTGCCCTAAATGTGGGTGAAACGTCAGGAGAGAATGCTACTGGAACATGGCCATACAGCTTGGGAAACTCACAACAACCCAGTATCAGGCGGTTTCCTGGCAAGATTTGTTTAGAGAGGTTTCGGGTTTTGTCTTCCTTGAAGGAGAGTGTTTCCATGATCAAAATGGAATTCAAAACCTGGTCTCCAAAGTTGTAGCCAAATGCTGACACCTCCACATCATGCTAGCTCTCAAGGCAAACACCACACAACTTAAAAGCACACACACACAAAAACCCCATAGCCAATGGAAAGATGATTGAAACTAAGGGTATTTCTTGCATCATTTGGTCTTCTGCGCATTAAGGATTTTATAATCTGAGGACAATACTATGTCCGTATTATGAAAACCAATTAAAATACCATAAATGCACACTTGTTTTCATTTCCTTGGAACATGCAACCTCTTCTTGTGCATGTGCCTTTATGGTGACTCCACAAACCCGTGGTGGCACAGCGGGTTAAATAGCCAAGTGGCAGAACTTGCTGATCGGAAGGTTGGCAAATCAAATCTGACAGGAAAAAGCAAAAATCTCTGCCAAAAGTAAATCTGAAATGAACTTGACTACTTATTGTTCTAAAAATTATGAATAGCCCAGGAGAGTGTGGGGAAGACAAAGAGATGATGACTTCTATTTAAGGTTGAAATCCTATCCCATTTCCTGGGAGTAAGCCACACTGAGCCTAATGAGATTTGCTTCTCAGATGTCATGCATAGGATTGCACTTTCAGCCCATTTTTTCAGATGCAGAAATTAAACCCAATTCTCTTTCCCCCTTTCTTTCAATCTCTCAGTTGCAAAGTTTCTCCCCAACTACAGGTTAATTTATAATTCTGACAAACTGTAGCTAATGCATAACTATACGTTTGAGAACCACATATGTGGGGATGATCAGGGTAAACTGTAAGGGTGATAAGGAAATTATATTCCGTTTTATCATATTTATTTACTGTATTATTATAAGTGTTTTATTTAACTTACTATATAGAGTGAAATCAAGTCTTATCAAGCCTTGTCGTTTGGTTTGGTATTGTGATATGGCCTAAGGGCTAATCAATAAAATTTACTACCCAATGCAATGTATGACTGAAGGTTATTTACTGATGTTGAGAGGATGGTCTAACATTTGATATAAAAAGTATACTTCAGCAAATTTTATAGCTTCATTAGCAAAGTCTTAAATTGAACTTTGCATGGGGCATTTATCTATGAATAGAAAACTAAGAGAATTATATTGGCACAAATGTCATGTTCAATAGGCGGCAGAAAAGTTAGAAAGTCAAGCGTTAAGTCTGAATTTAATTCGCCGATGCCAAAACCTTTCCCTTAAGATATCTACATCTGTTTCAAATTGACATCCCTGAGTGAAGATATTAGCTGTCTCTATAATGGGGATATAATCTCTCACACATTTGTAAGTATATATAAATATGTAAACTCAGGGGTTATGACAGCTGAACCATAGGGAATTGTTTCGTGCAGAAGAAGTCAAAAGTTATTTGGGTACTTATTAATCCTTCTCAACCTAAATTGCCCCAAAGGGCAGAATGCTTTCTTTAAATCCGGGCCTTGTGGTATATTCTGAGAAGTGTCTGGTCTTGTTATGTTCATGGATTAAACCCAAAATAATGCTAATTTCTTAAGACTTCAAAATGAACTGCCTACAATGTGTGTGTACAGGCAGGTAGGGGAAGACATGCTCCAGCTGTGCTCTGATGGACTCACCAGAAAGTAATTGGATGTTACAACTTTGGCAAACCCTGTTTTCAAAATGCAATTAATGTTTAGTTACCGAAGGAACTAATAAGGATTTGAATATATTTTTAAAGACAGCCCCTAAGACGGAAAGATGCTCGTAAGATTAAGGAAGACAGATGCTTCATATGCTATAGCAATCATGAATGCGGACACCAAAGAAATGTTGTTTAATTGTAGTGTCCGCTTTCTTGCCGTCATTAAAGAATAAGCCGAAGCAGCGGCAAAAGAAATGTCTTTTTGAGTTTTCAGCTTGAAAGGGAACCGTCTGGCAGATACGGTCTGCAAAGGGCAAGGGTTCTGGCCAAGTTGTTCCTGTGTAGCCCATTCGCCGTACACAAAGTCCTCTGAGACAAAGTGACAAACAATGTTAGAGGTAAACGTTGGTGGAGTAGACGTAGTGCATCGTGCAGCTTTTAGGTCATTTGCTATGTTCCAAAACGTGAGCACAGTGTTCGCGGAGCACATGGACAAGCACATTTCTTTCTCTATGCAGCAGGCGCGTTCTAATAAATAAACCATGACAATTGCTTGGCAGGGGAGAAAAACCCTACTGCAAATATTTACAAAATCAGCTCAATGAATTAATTTGTGTTAATCAACACGATTTCTGCTGTGATCTGAGAAATATTTCTTTCCAGTTTATCAAAATGGGGCTTAAACCCATTCTATTATTTTTCTAAAGCTTCACACAGTAGAATGTCTTACACATCTCCTCAGAAGTAATCCCAGTGGTTCATTGAGACTTATCTCCAAACAGGACAGAAAGTCTTAAATATCAACAAATACAAACAAGGATTTGTGAAATAAAAATAATATGAATAATATATGGATATATTCTGTACTCTAAAACTCAAAAGACTGAAGATAACCGCGGGTCAATACTTTTAAATCATAATAGAAATATATATAATTTCAATGATGTGGATATTATACACACACACATTCACATGAGTGGGTCAAAAAGTTTTCATAAAAACATTATGAATGAATCTATAACACCAGAAGTTGCTACAGATCGTAGCTCGAACTATTTGCTACACAAAACTACCATTCACCACAGTCACCATCAATTTGTACACATTTGCACCATAATTTAACCCAGGCATCAAAATCAATTTGGAAAAATTCAGGGTTTTGCTTCATGATCCATGATTTTAAAGTCTTTGAAGTCATTGAACCTAGTTACTATATTGAACGGTAGTTTTGTGTAGAGGATAGTTTAGGCTATGCTCTGAAGCAACTTCTGCTGTTATATGTTCATTTATAATTTTGTAATGACACAAAAGGCAAAACTATTTGACCACCCACGTGTATACACACATACAGAATTTGCATAGATGATAGACAAATATAACAAGTATCTACATATGTATTACTGACATATTAACAAAAGAAATTAACTCTGGGATATGTAAATGGATGGATATCATCAAAACTAGGGGAAAATAGAGTATGTATCAGTAAACTGCTGAAATAATTACAAGGAACACTTATTATGCAGGCTTGGGGGAGAAGATGAGAAAACGATGGGACAATATAAGAAGACAGGAGATTAATGCAAATGCCAGATGACAAGAATCTTCTTCTTGGAATAGAAGACATTGTAGATGGAATTTCTTTATATGTTAGAGAATATGTATAACAATACCCTCATCTTCCACATCCCTAGCAATACAATAGACCCCTGTGCAGATTTAATTTACAAACGAAACTCCGTAACCTATATATATTTTTCTTCATCTCCCCCTTTTCTTCTTTTTCCCCTCTCTTTCCTTTATGTTATAAAGCTATAAACATAAAATAAAAACTTATTCAAAAATACAAACCTCTAACCTCTCCCTTAAAACACTATCTGAAGTAACTTGTCTGAGATATATATTTATATGGGACATGTATGCAAAGAGACTTGATTCAAAGTATGTATGCTTAGCCCGAAAAAACCTACAACAACCCAGTGATTCCGGCCATGAAAGCCTTCGACAATACATATGTATGCTTAGGATTGTATTGTTAGAAGGGATGTGACCTTCTTCACTATATTAGTTCAATATTGTTTACTGGATTTAAGAATGACATTCCTGTCATAAATATAGGACTGGAAACACATACCCTGCCATAGTAAGAAAATCACACCTCATTCCAATGCAACTGTTAGTGCCAACTAGATCAACTTGTTGAATGAAGAGCACATGCAAAACTATTAACTCACCAGATTTCCATTAGTTCAAATGATCTACTTTATTTCAGATTAAAAATGAACAATGGAATTCCCTTTTTAAATTTTTCACATTTATTTAGTCTGGGACCAGTTTAGTAATACCAAAGAAAAACAAAACCCACTACTAGTAGCTAAGAGTTACCAATGTAAGAACTAGATAATAGGGACTTGAATTGAGTCCCCTTTGTGAAGAGAAAAAGCAGGGTATAAAGAAGAGGAGGAGGAGGAAGAGGGAGGAGAAGAAGAAGTGGTGCAAAGACTCAGGCACAAGTCAGTAAATGTGGTCCCAGTGGTGATCGGCACTGGGTGCAATGCCTAAAGACCTTGGCCTGCACTTAAAAACAATTGGCCCTGACAAAATTACGATCTGTCAGCTGCAAAAGGCCACCCTACTCGGATCTGTACGTATCATTTGCCAATACATCACACAGTCCTAGACACTTGGGAAGTGTCCAACATGTGATCAAATACAAAAGCCAGCATAGTGATCTTGTTTGCTGTGTACTAATCTTGCTGTGCATCTAATAATAATAATAATAATAATAATAATAATAATAATAATAATAACAACAACAACAATTTGCTGCTCTGAATTCACCTACAACAGGTGAGATAGAAGGATTTAATATTTGGCTTTTACTCCATAAATCCTCCCCCACCCCCATATTTCTTCTTTCTAGCCAGTATCAGAACTTCTTTCCTTCCAAGATTATACCTGCAAAGGTATAATATCTGTGAGGATTTAAAAAAAAGTGCTACCAGTATATACCCTCATACAGATCCATAGAATATTTCAATTATAAGATATGAAAGGATAGGAGTAATTCACCACCACATTTGGGAACAAGCAGAACAAATGAAGAAAAAAAACTACAAACAGTTTCTCCCATACATTCTGGTGCAAACCCTCAAATCTCACTTGTGTATAATCCTAACAGATAGGAATTTTACTCGATTCCCACTACTCTAATATAAAATAACTATGGTGTCAACCTTAGCATAGCAAACGTTGTTTACTTTTCTTGTTCTTTTTTAATGGTTCTCTTCTGTAAGCTGTCTTAGTCCCAGACCAGGGAAACCATGGGACACAAATAAATATCATTAGCACAATCACTATAATCTTAATATATCTTCTCCACGTTGGTATATCTTCCTCATGTTGGACTCTACAAAAAATGTTTAATAGTGTTCAAAGGCATACAGGTGACTGTTCATTTTAATTTTAGCCATATCTTCAGAAGTGTATTGATGTGTAAGAGTCTCAATAGTATCTTGGCACTTAAGCTATAGGATTTGTTGGATGCGTTTGATCTGGCCTTGTTGAATTGTCAGTATGCCAAAAATAGAAATATTTTGTTCTCCTGGCACAGAGAACACAGTAATTCAAGCCTGCTGTGATTTGCGGGAGAAACACATAGATACTTTATACCCCACATTTATTTTAACAGCAATTCCTGGCAAGTAATCCTTCCGTAGATCCTTGTGTTCCTTAACACCATATTATCCTAACCCTCTATTGATGGACTACATCCATTATCACTTGGAAGCCGTGTTAATCCCTTAGTAATTAACACCTTCATTAAAGAAATTTGAGCTCAAAAGAAGTTTAAGGTGCATTATTGGCTTAGTCAAATTAAGCTTAACAGGAATAAATTCTTATGTCATTCGAACTTTCAACTTCTTTCTAATCTGACATATTGCTTTCCCTTGATAGAGGGTCAAACTACATTGAACATTTCCCATGAATTCTAAACTTAGAATGCCCTCCAAAGTAACTAGTATTATTTAGGCCCCCTCCTGAAGGTTTTAGAAGGAAACAATGCTGAAAGGCAAGCCAGCAAGAAATCTGGAAGGGATTCACTAAACTTTAGAACAGCCATAAGAAATGGGAGTTGATCTTATCCATTTGGATTTTGATGGAAAAAAATATTGCATATGGTATCACATGGGAAATTACTACTCAAGCGGAACAACAGGTATATCAAATACCGGTATTCTAAGATAAGAGAGGAAAGGAAGAAGCTGGCCATAACTGGAGAAACCTATAGCAAACAAGTACAAAAAGTGGAGACAGAAGTCCTCTTGAAACAGGCAAAACCCTACATTTTTCAACAAATAAATTAATAAAAACAGCAAAGCAAATGTACATTTAGCCAGTACTGAAATGTTTCATTTTGTCATATAAATCCCACACTTTGATCAATTGATGGCAAAAAGTTCTAGTATGAGGCAAAAAAATATTCTTTTCTATTTACTTATTCCGCGGCATGGATAAATTTATAAACCGTCCCAATCATATACCATTCCACCACTATTCTGAATTAAAACTTTTCTGGACATCATAACCTTTCTTCATAAGTGTTCTGATAATTTTGGCTGCAATACTTTGATCTTTTCAGCTCTACAATATCCTTTCTGAGATGCAGCAAGTGGTACTGTGTACAGTTTTGCAAGAGTCAAAGTGCTGGCTTTAGCCTATAAAGCCCTAAAAAGTTCTGTCCCAGCTTACTTGTCTGAACATATCTTCCCTTATCATCTTGGAGATTACGATCTTCTGGGGAAGCCCTGCTCTCAATTCTGCCTCCTTCGCAGGAACAACTGGTAGGAATGAGAGATAGGGCCTTCTCAGTGGTGGCCCCTTGGCTGTGGAACTCCCTTCCCAGTGATGTTAGAACAGCCCCCTCCTTCCTGACTTTCAGAATAAAAACATGGCTCTGGGATCAAGCCTTCAGAGAAGAACCATAGTACAATAGATGAATTGGAATTATGTGCAATAAATACCAGAATGTGCTATAAATACCAGAATGAGCTGGATTATTATTTATTTATTACTTTATTTAGAACATTTATACCCCGTCCATTCTCAACCTCCAAGGAGGGGCTCAGGACAGCTACCAACAGGCAACAATTCGATGCCAACACAATATAAGCACATCATAAAATACAATCAAATACCTAAAAATAAATATAAATATACATTAAAACAGTTTGCCAAGTTAAAAACGTCATCCAAATCAGTCCAAATTGTGGTCAATAAAATCTCATCTGATTGCGGATAGCGTGGTTTTATAGTGATTGTAATGTTTTTAAAATGTTTTAATGTATTTTAATTTTGATCTTCATTTAATTTAAACTAGCCGTCCCCTGCCACGTGTTGCTGTGGCCCACATGGGGGTCCTGTGTGGGAGGCTTGGCCCAATTCTATCATTGGTGGGGTTCAGAATGCTCTGTGATTGTAGGTGAACTATAAATCTCAGCAACTATAACTCCCAAATGATAAAATAAATTTTTTGAGTGAAGGACATACATTGGGTTGTTAGGTTCCTTCTTTCACTTTTTTATTTCCTTCTCTCCTTCCTCCCTTCTCTACCTTTCTTTCTTTCCTTCTCTCCTTCCCCCCTCTCTTTCCTTCCTTCTATCACTTTATTTCCTTTTCTCCTTTCTTCCTTCTCTACCTTTCTTTCTTTCCTTCTCTCCTTCCCCCCTCTCTTTCCTTCCTTCTATCACTTTATTTCCTTCTCTCCTTTCTTCCTTCTCTACCTTTCTTTCTTTCCTTCTCTCCTTCCTCCCCTCTCTCTTTCCTTCCTTCTTTCCCTTTTTTATTTCCTTCTTTCCTTACTTCCTTCATTCTCTACCTTTCTTTCTTTCATTCTTTCTCTCCTTCCCTCCTTCTTTTCCTCTTTCTCTCCCTCCTTCTCACCTTCCTTCCTTCTTGTTTTCTTTGTATATGTGTTTTATGTGTGCATATATGTGTGTATATATTTCTGTATATACTTGTGTATATGTGTATATATGTGTGTTTGTGTATATATGTGGTTTTGCACATGCGTTCTAATGCATCTTTTGTTTTTTGGCTTTCTATGTTTCTTCTGCTGTGTTTTTAGTGTTATTATGAGTGATGGTCACTCGTTGGCCTGATAGGTGTATTGTGTCCAAATTTGGTGTCAATTCGTCCAGTGGTTTTTGAGTTCTGTTAATCCCACAAACGAACATTACATTTTTATTTATATAGATGTTTATTTTAATTGTATATTGTTGTTAAGGCATTGAATGATTGCCTATCTGTAAGCTGCCTTGAGTCCCCCTCAGGGTTGAGAAAAGCCAGCTATAAATATAGTAGTAAATAAATAAGATCCCTCTGCTTGGATGACAGGTTCTTTCAGCTTTAGGGTGCATGACTTCTCACTGACGCACATAGACTAATTTATTGATCATTCAGCAGCTTGGAGATATCCTATTGGAATGGTTCCCTCTCTACCAACCTAATTAAGAAAAATCAAAGAAAAATTGCCTGGAGTAATTTATATGGCTTGCAAACATACCCCTTGGCTATGGAAAGCTGACAAAACACCTACACAAATACAAAGCTCACAGCACGATGTGCACACTGATGCACACCTCCGTTACAAGCCATTTCTTGCACAACTTACTTTCCATCACTGAATACTTTTCCAGAGTACTATAAAGTTTTATAGCCAATAATGTGTAGGTCACGTTTATGATCTGCGTTTACACTGTCCTTCTCGTCTAATTTTGCACACTGTCACGGAATCACACAGAAGGAGCGAGCTGTTGTTGAGATAACTGGCTTCCATTAGTAAGCATGTGATTGGCAGGGCGATAAAGTCTTTTCCCTCACAGGTCAGCTACTTTTTAAAAAAGGGGGCAATCCTGCTGATCCATCTTTTAGCTACAGTCTCTCACTGAGTCCCAATTCTCTTGCCTTTTAGCTTTGATATGGTTCAAGCTTTCCCCCTTGTATTTGCCCCTACCTGTCATCAGCTCCTCTGCACTGAACAGCAAATATCAGGAGTTTGACCTCGGGGCACAGTCCGGGTGGGCAGGTAAAACCTGACCACTGGACCCACTTCCTTATCTTTCATATCCTGCAATTCATGAAACAGTATCGAATTCAAACTGAAAAACAGAAGCATGACCCCTTATAGGAACTTTCTGAAAAAGGCTCTGTTGCCTTTCTAAGTATGCTTGAAAAGAATTGTCATCTGCCCTATTAAGCGCAATCATAAATAAAGAAGTGAGGGGGAAAGAGTGCTAAATCTTTACTAAGAGCTAAATGTCGCTCCCGATAAGGATTTATGTCAGCACAACAAAGTGCTCAGTAGATAGGGAAGAAAATAAAAGGAGATAGTTTTTATATTTAAATATGGAGAGAGAAGCAAAACACAAGTAAAATTAAATCTGTGCAAATAATTACCTAAATATTTAGGACAACAGTGCCACCCATATCTCTGAATAGGAGATACGTAAAATACTGAATATATTACATCATGCTCAATAAAGATAAAATCTGTTCCAAACACTTCACATGATCTAGGCAAACATTTAAAATAACTATTTATTTATTTACTACATTTATATACAGCTTTTCTCCCCCTGTGGGAAGGCGGTTTTCAACATTACACAGGCAAAATTCAATGCTGTACATACATGTGAAAACCAAAACGTAATAGCTAGACAATAACACATAACTATAAATTAAAAAGCTAACCAAATTAAAACATAAACAAAAGTAACATTTAGATATAAAGCATAAAAATTAAACAAACAACATGATTTAAAAACAGTTATTAAAATCACGCCATTCAAAATCAAATCCATAGTTGTTCCATTGGTCCGTTCACGATTCCTTATTTTTTTTATTGCACTAAGAACTTTGCGGTCTGAAAAGTTGGTCACATAACCACGTTTTTCTTTCTTCCTGAATGTTAGGAGGGATCGGGCTGCTCTTATTTCACTAGAGAGGGAGTTCCATAGCTGGGGGACCACCACTGAGAAGGCCCTGTCTCTTGCCCCCATCAGTCGTGCTTGCGAGGGAGTTGGAATAGAGCAGAAGCTCTCCAGAAGATTTTAATCTCTGAGGTATTCGATAGATAGAAGTGATTTAATAGTGATAATTCTATAGAACAAACTATTTTGCAAAAACAGATATTCACATTTCTTTGTGTGCTCCAGCTGCTTAACCCTTCCTGGACCCTTGTATATAATATTCATTACTAAAACCTTTTAGGGAGATTTTCACTAAACCTTGGTTTCAATTCGCTTCTTTGTACAGCTTTAACTCCCTCTTTAGAAAAGTTTTAAAACTCACATCAAATGTATTGTTTCCCCTTCTTTGTACCTACCTTTTTCCCATTAAACCACACAAAAAAATGAATTTCTATTTTACTCACAACTGCCCCAGTATATATTATAGTACAGTTTTCACTGAACTTTATAGCCACATAAATACGGTAGATTGGAATGTTAATCACTGAACAATTATGTCATTAATAAACAACTCTTTCCTTTTTCCCATTAGAACTTCCATCTTTGATATGATGGGACATTAGCTTGCAAGGTGATGTAACAACTAGATTACTAGGAAGAAACCAATCTGAAATCTGTGTTGCTCAAGAGCAAAATAATTCACTTGGTTGAAAAAGAGCCCAAGGTTTTCACAAGCTCACAATTTCACAACAATAATGAAATCAAAAGAACGTAATAATAATAATAATAATAATAATAATAATAATATTTATTTATACCCCGCCACCATCTCTCCAATGGGGACTTGGGAGCGGCTTACATTAGGCCAAGCCCAAATGACAAATATAATAAAGAAAAACCAAAACACAACCGAAAACACGAACAAAACAATGACATCATAATTACATAAAACATATGAATACGTAAGATTCTATGAGAACGTAAGATTCTATGAGTTACTGCGTAGGATAAAAAGGGTATTCATATACTCTACCATTCCTAAAACAGTGATATAATGTTCAGATAGCTGACCTTCAGAGTTGGCCGACTTTTTCAGATTATGCAGCCCTGAACCTCAACAATGTAGTGCTAGGTAGTTTATTACAAAAAAATGGTGCTGGATGAGCAACGTTTCTTCTGATGAGATAAGGGATAATAATATTTAGACGGCACTGCACTACTTTTGGATTTTATTTTCTTTCAGCTGCATACCTGATGAGTCCAAGACCACAAGGGTAGACTGATTGTATTGCCCTACTGATAGGCACTGCGTTAATTCACCTACAACCTATACTATTTTAAAAGAACAGCAGGAAACGAGATAAGGAGAGAAAACAATTGGGGACCCCCCTCTCCAACCAGTAACAAAATGCTGAACTTTACAGCTAGACAAATTTGCTCTTCACCTAACTTTGACAAATGTTTTATCTATATAAATAAAAATTTAATGTTCGTTTGTGGAATTAACATAACTCAAAAACCACTGGACAAATTGACACAAAATTTGGACACTACACCCCTAACAGAGCAACGAGTCACCATCACTCATAAACCCCTCCCAAAAAACAGCAGAAAGGACTTAAAACCCCCAAAAGCTAAATGATAATACAGTGCATGCATGAAAACAACAGCTCCCAGCATCCCATAGATCAGGCCCCTTAGGGAGAGGAGGATGCTCCAAATGCACTGCTTCCAAGCTGCAAGCTTGCTTCTCCTTGGATTTATTTGAGTGCATCCCAATTCATACATATTTCCTATTTCTTATTCCTGTACTGCAACTCCCAGCAATCCTCCAGATACATAGATTATCCACCCCCACCAAGCTCGACAGCGAAGGTGGTGGGACCAAGAACAAGGCCTCTCCAAAATATCTTAAAGTCCTTGATGGTTTATAGGGGAAGATACGTTCGGACAGGTAAACTGGGCCAGAACCGTGTAGAGTTTTATAGGTTATATGTTGCATTTGAGGAGAGTGAAGAAAAAGAGTTGTTAGCTCAGATCTACCATTGGGTATTTTCCAACCCTCCTTTCTGCTGCTGTACCTTGTCCTCACTCCCCCCCTCCAATTCTGCAGACTGCAGCACAAATCAAAGGCATGCCATCATTAAAACATGACAACTAATAGGGATATAAACAACATCTTACTTGTCTGAGGTCAATGAATGCTAACTGCAGGGTTTCTCCATGGAATCCAGGTACAGGTTCAGAGCCGGCAAATACTGCAAAGTAAGCAAACAAATCAAAAGGAGATTTTATTTTAATTCGCTGTCCCAAAACAATTTATTTTATTAGATAATATAAGTTCTAATTAACTGCAATTATTCTGCCATTTTAGGAATGATGATTTAGAACAAGAATGGCAATAATGTATTTTCTTTACCATATTTATATCCCGCACGTGAAGACACAATTCGATGCTCTGCAACACATATTCAGCAAATAAAAGCATATACGTATGCACTAAAAACAACCGCTAAAACAAGTCAACATTAAATTTATTAAAATCACATATTTCAGTGTCATAATCCAAGGCCATTCCAGTTATCATTGCACCATTTCACATTCACTTAATGTACTGATATGATAATGTATTCTCACATCAGAAGCGACTTGCAGTTTCTCAAGTCACTCCTGACATGACAAAAAAAATGTACTGGTAGATTATCCAAAAGCTATCCATGTTCCAGTTATCACTGCCCCATTTCATATTCATTTAATGTACTGATATGATAATGTACTCTCACACCAGAAGCGACTTGCAGTTTCTCAAGTCATTCCTATGTACTGATAGATTATCCAAAAGCTTGCTCCCACATCCATGTTTTCAGTTTTTCCTGAAGGTCAGGAGGGAGGGGGCTAATATCTCTAGGGAGGGAGTTTCACAACCGAGGGGCCACTACTGAAAAGGCCCTGTCTCTCGTCCCCACCAACCGCACCTGGGAAGGAGGTAGGACGGAAAGCAGGGCCTCCCCAGAAGATCTTAATCTCCTAGATGGCTCATAGAGGGAGATACGTTCTGATAGGTAAACTGGACTGGAACCATTTAGGACTTTGTAGAAGACTAAAGCCAGCACTTTGAATTGTGCTTGATAGCAAACTGGCAGCCAGCAGAGCTGACATAACAGGGAGGTTGCTGCTCCAGTAAGAAATCTGGCTGCTGTTGTACCACTTGGAACTTCCAAACAGTCTCCAAAGGCAACCTCACATAGAGCGTGTTAGAGTAATCTATTTCCAAATATTGCAGGACTCACAACAGACTGTGACAATACTGTCAAAGTTGAGATGCTGCAGTTCAACAACATCTGGAGCGATACACAATTCCCACCAAAGAGTGTAATGTGCACATTATTTTCTTTGGGGTACTCAAAGACTTTTGCCTTTGTTCAATTTTACATAACTTTCAGATTAATTCTAGTTGTTCAGTTTTGGGTTGCAGAATTCAAATCTTTGAACAATTTATCGCTACGTGAGGACTGAAACATGATAAAAAACATATTTAGTAAAGCAATGCTAATAGCAGTAAACCCTTAAGCAACAATATTTTTCAAGAATACTACTTGCAAAATAAAACACACACACACACACGAATCCCTTGAGGCAGTTAAATGGCAGATTATTTCTCTTGGCTCCATAAATATTTAGTCTTCTTAAATGTAAAGTATGATGATGATGATGTTTATATATACCCTGCTTTTTCTCCCCACAAGGAGACTCAAAGCGGCTTACATTAAAAGCATTTCAATAGAGTTTAAAAACTACAAATATATAAACATTAAAACAGAATTAAACATCAATAGTCCACTGTAGCTAAGACATAAGAATTCAAGTTAGGGGGAAATGCCTAAGAGCAAAGGCAGGAAACGGTGCCTCTCCAGACATTGTTGAACTGCAACTCCCATTAGCCCTCATTCACTTGCCCTCTTAATTAGGGTTGATAACAACTGTAGGTCACAAATCTTGGGCAGCCATCAGTGTTAACTCATGCTGTTAGGGAAGGGCAAGGTGAAACACAGATATATATCACAGCTCAAAGAGAACTACAAAATCCCACTGATTTTGATTTTATCTCTACTGAAGGTTACATTCAAATGCCCTATTAGATTTAAGCCATTTTCAATAATACATAACGTATGGAGAACTTCTGCAAGCCCCTCTTCATAAATCAAATCGTATGAGAACAACAAACAACACCTCCCGGATCAGACTATTTCATTTCTTTACAAATTTGCGAATCTGGGAATTCTCAAAAGTGGTACAATGTTTGCATAGCATAACGATGATTTAAACTATCAAGAGAAGGAAACAAAAGGAAATTCAACACAAAGCTAATTCAAAGAAAATTAAGTCCAGCTGGATTTGCCTTATCCAAAGTTCTTGAGATCAGGAATTTAGGGAATTTAGGATTTTCCCCTGATTTTGGAACACTTGTTTTTGTATATACATACTGAATGAAGGATTGGAGGAAAGGGGCTAGTAACATGTCCAGCACCTGCTGATTTTTTCCCCCTGAGGGTGCCCAGGACATCATGCACTGCTATTGGTTGGGTGGAAGGTGAATGTGGGAGCGTCAGAGATCTCTGCTTTTTGCAGGGGCCCTGTGTAAGTACCCTATATTCTGGTGTTTAAGACTACTTTTTAACCCAAGAAAATATTCTCAAAAGTCAGGGGTTGTCTTATACGCGGGGGTCGTCTTATACACGGGGATCGTCTTATACGCTGGAGTAGCCTTATATGCCAGGGGTCGTCTTATAGAGCGGGTGCTGAAACTTCCAATCCGGATTGTAGAACCTGTGGTTGCTGCAAATTGTGGGGGGAGCTCAAAAATGGCAGTGGCTGCGTCCCTGCAGTATAGAGCGACTGTATGAAAGCATTAAGGGCGACGCTGTACAAGTATGGTAGAAGAAAATCCATTCATCAGGATTTGTGGACTTAATGTGGTCCCAATTGTGAGGTGAAAGGGCGCCTCACCGGAAAGGTGTAAGTGAAAGGTGGAGCAAGCTTCAGGCATCCAGGGCGCCTGGGGTATGGAAAAAAGAGATAGAGTGGGCCCAGAAAAACACAACTCTTTTACCTGTCTGGCTCGCCCTTGTATCCTATTACCGTACCTCCTCCTCTGCCTCTCAGATCTCACTCCTGAAGACTGCAGTGAAGTGGTGCAGGTGCGCAGGTGCAAGATCTGAGAGGCAGAGAAGGAGGTACAGTAATAGGAAAATTACCATATTGAACTAAAATCTGATGCTTTTAAAAAAATTATTTGGTGTGTGTTGAAAGAGGGGTAGTCTTATACGGCGAGTATATCCCAAACGCTATATTTTAACTGGAAAAGTTGGGGGTTGTCTTATACGCCCAGTCGTTTTATATGCCAGAATATACAGTACTAAAGTCTTCTTTCACTTCCCCATCTTCTCTTTCCCATTGCAGATCCTTCAGGAAAAACTCAGTAGGCATTGGATGTGTGATGGACCCCTTTCTCCAAAGGCAAAATGGTGTTAGAAAATGTTTCTCTTTTTAGAATATTTTGGATTTCTAGGCAAGAATGACTCAACCTGTACTTTATTGAGTTCCAGGGGCAAACCAAGAATGGGCAACTTAGAAGTCCCTGAACAGACTCAGAAGTGGAGTGGGCAGATCAAAAGACAACCTGGCTAAATGACACTACCGAGAAGAATCCTCCACCTTGTGCGACTCTGGAGCAAAACAAACAACTTAGCATTTGTATGCTTGCCCATAATGCCCTGCCTCATGCACAGAGGAAGAACAGTTTCAAACTACAGACAATGCAGTCGCTGTTGCCTGTTTTTGGTCCAAAACTATTTAGCCGCTTGTGCTTCCTCTATTTATCAGTTTTATACTTGTTTATTTATGCAATGCTTTTGTCACAAAATAAACAAATTGAGCTCAACATGAAAAGCATTTATCTTCTGAATATTTATATTCTTTTCAACAGTGAAGACCTTTCCATTGGTTCTGTCACGGATCTAGTGGCGACGGTGGAGAGAGAAGTTTTTGATAGACAAATGCTAATGTATCAGAAATAAGTAGCAAATAAACAGCAACGCTTCAGTTGCTTAATTCCTTGGAGTAATCAACAGGCTCCCAGCTAGTAATTAATTGCTTAGAGAACACATTGCCAACAGCTACAAATTGTCAAAGCTACAAAGTTTAGCCAGCAGGGCAGTGGAAAAACAAGTACACATACACCAGGGTGATAGTTAGTTACAACCCTTCCAGTAAGTTTCTCGCACTCCAAAATGTGGATTGTTAGTATCCTACGAGATATCCAACTGCATGAAACTTTGAACAAAATACAAGACAAAGAGATTTATAAGTTTGTTCATGTCCATAAATGAATTCCCCCTAAGTAGCAATATTTAGTATATTGGTCAAAATTTTATACTTACATTCACACTGTATCACATCTAGGTTAAACTGCTGGATGGCTCCCATGCTTATTTGTTTTAATTCATTATCCAATAGCATCTGCATCAAGGTGGTTGACAAGTGCTGGCAGGCTGACATACATGCCGTCTGGGCTACTTTCCCCTATTTTTAAAACAAGATAAGTTGTAAGAACATGCTGATACTTTAGTGAGAATATGTAGCTTATCCCATATTTATTCAGCTTAGGGGAGACAAGGAACACTTAATGCTCACATTATCCTTTTGAAAAGTTATGCCTATTCTGAGGAAGCACTTTTTCTACACAAGGACCAAGTCTCTAATATTCCCAAATACAGATACTACAGCTACAATATAGATGCAGGGACATGAGAGAATCCTTCCACAGAATGGTAAAACATCTGGGCGTCACCTGGGCAACGTCCTTGCAGATGGCCAATTCTCTTACACCAGAAGCGACTTGCAGTTTCTCAAGTTGCCCCTGACACACACACACAAAAATAGATAACTGAAATGGACATATTCTGTTGTGAGTCAGCATTCTGACACCATACCTACTACTAGTAGTAGGAGAAGAAGAAGGAGTGGTGCAGAAACAAAGGAGAATCAGCGCCAGGGTTTCAGTCTTGCAAATTGGGGGGGAAAGCTTTATAGAAAATCCCCTGTCTTTCATGGCTTATTATCATCATCGATATCTTGGAATATTAGAAGTTTTCCACCTGTACACCAAGATGCTTGATATCTATACAGCTTCTACAAACACACACACACACAATAGGTGGAAATAACTCGAAAAATCAATTATTTGCCAAGTCGCATGCAGCGCTCTGCCATTGGGAAAAAATCCTCACATATATCCAAAGAAACACTTTTCATTCCAATACACATAGCACAAAAGCCACTGCTATTGTCTAATGAAATCAGGTTGAAGCTAACTCCAACACAGCATCTCTACGTTTTCAGATATGTTAAAATTAATAGAACTTATTTCTGATTAAAAGACCAGATCGTAGCCTTCACGGAAATATCACATAAAATATAATAAATTTTTTTGTTTTATAGAACATTCCAAATTGTAAAAAGCTACAATCTACTGCGAACATATTTTGGCTGTTTCTCATTCCTAAACTGACATGTTTGAGAAAACAGTTTTCTTTCAAACATAGGGCATTATGAAGTTAAATCCTGGGGTTTAACAGAGGGGATCATGCACATGTTTACGCAGAAGTACTCAGTGTCCAATGGGGCTTACTCATACATAACTAAATAGTAGCTTAAAGACTGCCATACACTGATTTGATGTACGCCTGATTGACTGCAACAGGATTTAATATAATAATAATAATAATAATAATAATAATAATATACTTTATTTATATTCCTCTCTATCTCCCTGAGGCGACTCAGAACGGATTACAGAGTATATATGGCAAACTTTAAATGCCGTTATACAATTAACAACAAAGACAATGCATAGACAGAGGCCGAGGAGCCTGTTGTCCATGGGCACCTTCCTGATCAAATTGGCTTATGTTTTCAGGGGCGCCTTTTACCTCCCCGCCTTTTACCTATTTTTTAAACTCACATTTTATTTATTATTATTTATTTATTTGCGACATTTATATGCCACCCTTCTCACCCCGAAGGGGACTCAGAGCGGCTTACAAGATATATATACATACAATATATTACATTATTAGCACAGTAAAATATCAGCATTATATATTACTATATTGTACTATACTATTATCTTGTAATATTATAAGCAATATTACATGTAATATAAAATATTAGGGCTGGGTGGTTTCGTTTCGTTAATTCGTAATTCGTTAATAATTCATTAATTTTTTCAATTACAAAACGATAACGAACCGTTCTGGAGCAATTATTTAAAAAAACGAATTTTCAAAAACGTTTTGTAAATGCTTCGTATTTCGATATTGTATTCGTTTCGTTATTGTTTTGAGGTCGTTTCGTTATTATTTCCGCATGTCTGGGCCAGTTTTATGCTTTAATTAGTGAAAAAAAATTATAATATCACACCAACAGTCAACAACAGAGGGAGAAGGAAGCTTCAGAAGGTTTTGGAGGTTTTTTAGCGTATTTCGCGGTTGCGTCCGCCATTAACGAATCGATTCGTTATTGTTTCGGAAATCGATTCGTTAATTTTTTACCATTTACGAAATTTCGTAAATATCGAACTTTTTAAAAGGAAAATTTTGTAATTATTTTAAATATCGAAACAAAAAAAAACCCCAAATACAAATCGATTTTAGAAACAAATTTTTCCATTGTTACCCAGGCCTATAAAATATATAATTATAATATCATATTATTAGTATTAGTATTATATTGCATTAAATTGTATTATAAATATTATATGTATATACAATATATTATATTACATTAAATTATATTATTAGCATAGCACAGGCGACAAGATGGAACTGTCCCCTGCCCCCCCCCCTCCACTCTGGCCATTGCTGTTTTCGAACTGCTAGGTAAGTAGAAGCTAGGGCTGACGGCGGGAGCTCACCTTGACCCACAGCTTGAACTGCCAACATTCCGGTCGGCAACATTTTCTGTAGCTGGCAGTTTAACCTATTGTGCTAACTACGACCCCTTAATCATCAGAGTAAACATGTACATGATTGTAATCTAAGTGTGTTTTATTCAGGCAAGTGGAATCAATTACCTAAGGTGTTTCCAAAATATGGACCCAATTTGAAGAATATACTGCTTTGAAATTGGGTCTCACATTTTGAAACACTCTAAATATTGTGACATATCAGCTGCCAGGCATTAAAAGGAGACACGTACTAGTGCTTATCAAAAGATTACATCCTATGCCAACACTGTAAACAATTTATTATATATGCCAACACATTTGTAGTCACTTTGGGCAGCTTTCATGCAGTCACTGGTAGAGCCAAAACTCACAATATGACAGATACCTGTGTGAAAATTTGCCTATTTCAGAGTTGCAAGCATTAATATACAGTTGCTACAGTATACGTTGTTAATATTTCTGGTATTTGAAACACCTTCTATGAATGCTCCATTTGGCGGAAACCGAAAAATGACTATTCACATATTGATAGGGAAAAACGCCAACAATATAAACAAATGATCACACACACGCAGCATGCTTACATGTCTGCCAAACTCAGTCGTAATTACACTGGGAGACATGCAGTTCTACTCCTAAATGGAACAACATCAATATGAAGGAGGAAAAGGAGGGAAGGGGGGAAGGAAACCAAGAATCAATGAGTTTAATTTAATTATGACGTAGCAGATTTAAAGACACATAATGGAAATGTTCTTTTGATTTGACAGAACAACTGCATTTTGACCGAATGTAGTGCTCCATCAAATCAGCTCCATTTGACATATATCTGCAGCCATTATAATGTAATAACAGTAAGCATCTTAATGATGTGAATTTAAAACCAGGAGTAATACCTTATAAAATTATAGTTGCACAAATATTAGGAATTATATTGTTATACAATATTCCATTGCACACTTTCATCGAACGTATGAATTCAGTTGTTTTAAACTGGAGTATTAATAGCACTGGAGCAGAAAGTAATGGTTACAATGCATGGATATGAGTGATAATTTCTGCAGCATTTCAAGATTTAGCTTGTATAAAACATACATTAAATGCTTGTTACAGTGATAGACAAATGCTAATGCCCTAAAATTGCTTTCAACTATGCACTTGGACTACAGGCTTATTGTTCAGAGTAAAAGAAAAGTGGAAGAAGGAAAAGGAAAACGTTAAAATTATTTGAGATCACTCAGTTTTTATTCCTAAGCAAGAAAAAGGAGGTTTGAGCTTTAACTAGGTATCCTGAAAGTTGTTTGAACTGCTCAGTTTGCTAGAAACATGATATATGTGTGTATTATTTTTTTAAAAAAATACAGGTGTCCCAAGCTTAAAATGAACAGGAATGGTAATAGAAAAAAGATGGTCTTTTAAGTAGAGCATTTCCTCAAATTCATGTTAAGCAGCTAAGATCTGGATCTGTCACAATTCACTATGGAGGTTCTTTTGCCAATTATTTTTAAGTACTGAAAGTTTTATATTAACTCCACTGTTTTATTTTGAAT
This sequence comes from Anolis sagrei, assembly GCF_037176765.1. Taxonomy (NCBI): domain Eukaryota; kingdom Metazoa; phylum Chordata; class Lepidosauria; order Squamata; family Anolidae; genus Anolis; species Anolis sagrei. The sequence continues at coordinate 186,563,208 of NC_090023.1, forward strand.
TAGTTGTTCAGTTGCTTCCAAAACCATCTGAAATAATAGGTTGCCATGAGTTTTCCGGGCTGTAAGGCCATGTTCCAGAAGCATTCTCTCCTGACATTTCGCCCACATCTATGGCAGTTATCCTCGGAGGTTGTGAGGTCTGTTGGAAACCAGGGAAGTGAGGTTTACATGTCTGTGTAATGTCCCAGGTGGAAGAAAGAACTTTTGTCTGTTGGAGGCAAGTGAGAATGATGTAATCGGCCACTTTGATTATTTATTTTTATTATTATTTATTTCATATATATATATATATATATATATATATATATATATATATATATCCCGCCCTTCTCCCCACAAGGGGGACTCAGTGCGGCCTCACATGAGCATTAGAGGATGCTAACAGCATAAATAACATAAAATTTACAATTCACAATAAAATTATTTTAAAACATTATACAACATAATCAGTAAAATTTAACAATAAATTAATAGATTAATGTGCCAGTAAAACCAAGCCGAGCCGGAAGAATCCAGATCGCAAAATCCAAATTTCTAAATTTCCTTTTCCTATTGCCGCTGGTCTCTAATCAAACACCTGGCCCCAGAGCCAGGTCTTCAGTTGTCTTCTAAAGAACAGGAGGGAGGTGGCCAACCTGATGTCCTTAGGGAGAGAGTTCCACAGATAGGGGGCCACTGCCAAGAAGGCCCTGTCTCTCGTCCCCACCAACCATGTTTGCGAGAGTGGTAGGATTGAGAGCAGGGCCTCTCCTGATGATCATAAGCTTCGTGATGGTTCATAGCAGTAGAAACGTTCAAACAGGTAATTTGGGCCAGAACCGTTCAGGACTTTAAAGGTTACCTGAATGGCCTTGCAGCTTCAAAGCCTGGCTGCTTCCTGCCTTTGTAAGGAGGTGTTAGGTGGCCCTGATGGTTTGCTGTCTGGAATCCCCCCCCCCTTTTTAATGTTGCTCTCTATTTACTGTCCTGACTTTCTTTAGAGTGTTTTAATACTGGTAGCCAGATCTTGTTGATTTTCATGGTTTCCTCCTTTCTGTTGAAATTGTCCACATGCTTGTGGATTTCAATGGCTTCTCTGTGCAGTCTGACATTATGGTTGTTAGCATGTGGACAATATCAACAGAAAGAAGGAAACCATGAAAATGAACAAAATCTGGCTACCAGTATTTAAAAAAACTCTAAAATTAGGACAGTAAATAAAGAGCAATACTCAAAAAACAGGGGAATTCCAGACAGGAAACAATCAGGGCCAGCTAATACCTTCCAACAAAGGATTCTCATAAGAATCACTGGGTTGCTGTGAATTTTCCAGGCTGTATGCTTGTCTGCTTGAGGCAGTTCTGAATGTTGCAATTGGCCACCTTGATTAGCATTTAATGGCCTTGCAGTTTCAAAGCCTGGATGCTTCCTGCCTAGGGGAATCCTTTGTTGGGAGACAAAAGTTCTTTCTCCTACCCTGGACATTGCACAGATATATAAACCCCACTTGCCTAGTTTCCAACAGACCTCACAACCTCTGAGGATACCTGTCATAGATGTGGGCAAAACGTCAGGAGGGAATGCTTCCGGAACATGGCCATACAGCCCGGAAAACTCACAGCAACCCAGTGATTCTGGCCATGAAAGCTTTTGACAACTCATCAGTAATATTTTGCACTGGCTCATTATTTGAAGTTACTGTTTCAATTACTAGGCCTGGGCAATCCATGGTTCTAAATGGTTATATCTAACAAAACTAATTATAACAAAGCTTTCAAAATTTAATTATTATTTCATTATTGGTGATTTTTATGATAGAACTAATTAGGAACTGCCATTTATAATGAAATTTTGAGAGTTTTGTTAGAGTTCTGAAATTTTTATCACCAGAACTTTAGTTTTGTAAGTACTTTAGAACCATTTAGAACCATGGATTGACTAGGCCTATCAGTTACATATCTCAACAAAGGGGGGGAAAAAACACGTTTTTATTTCTTTCCCCCTTAGAGTTAACAATTACAACCACACTGCTACTCCGTAGTATGTTCACCTTTATGCACCAGCTGCACCCATTCATGTTTTTCTTTTTTGCCACTGGAATGTCCAAGAAAATAAGGATTTTCTTACATAAAAATCACACCTGCTAAGAGATAAGGCGCCTACATTTGACCCGCTCTATACATCTGCTGAAATACAAGTTTGTAAAAAGAGAAAACTCTTAGACAAACTTCTTGTATTTCAAAGGAGGCAGCAACAGAGAATCTGCTGACATTTTATATCCTTTCTGTCCTATCCAAAAGCTTTTCTCTTAAGAACAATGGCCGCAAAGAGGCATTCGGCCCCTAAGAAATTCCCCAAGGGTCAACCATATGCATCCTTCCATGGCACCTTCACGGTGCTGCTTTCCCGACCCATGCTCGCTGTCTCAAAAGCAGCTTTCATCATTCAGTAGGGTGTCAGTCAATATGATTTATGGACCGCATTCAACAAAGTCAAAGCATACAGAATGAGAAATATGACTACAATCTCCTAATTTGTTTTGTATTGAGCCACTTAGGAGTCAAAGACCCGATGTCAGACTGAGACCGGCAACACAATTAACCAGCCGGTGACAGATTCATCCATCCTCCCTGCCAGGCTGTGCCAATCAAGGACAGCGTGAGACGGCATTGGGAAGAATCCGAAAGAGACCCTTTTCTCTAAGTAGCCTACGTGGGCTTCTGATTGACAGTTTCTGAACATAGCTCGCAGGGTACTACCACCCGTTAACCAATAGTTCTTTGCCGCAAGCTGTGAAATAAGGCTTTCGCTGCCAATCACACGAACAATAAGACACAATCCCCCAAGCAAACAGGGGACAAGAAGATGTGTCTGGTAGCCCTAAAAGGCTCGCTTTGTAATTAATTTAACAATATTAAATCACATATTAAGTAGAATCTTTCTTCCCATATATCAAATTGGACATTCAAATGCACATATTTAAGTCTATCTATCTATCATCCATCTATCTATCTATCAACTTTCTCAAATCGGGTACTCCTGTGAAAGGAGGAATTAAAACGTAATTTGTTCAATGTAACTCAATTCCATATCTCAGGAAAAGGGTTTTTAATCATGATTGACCTAATGTTTATAACTGCATTTGTTGGAGAATAGCTCACAAAGCATGCTGGAAATCTTTGCTGAGGTTCTCTTCTCTAAAAACAATTAATACTATCCCAGTTTTGAGAACTTCATTGCTAGGTAATAAAATGACTAGGCTAACGTCTATAAGCATGTTATAAACAAAATTTCACAATTGTGATTACAAGAACAAAAGTTTGATTTCGGTGACAATAGCTTATGAAGACACATTAAGAATGGTTTTAAAAACTTTAAAAGCCTCAATTTTGTTCTTCAGGCACAATATGAAAACTGTAGATAGAAAAAAAATTCCGATTAATGAAAACGTGTCTTTCATCCCCTTTTATTTCTTCAAATGCGATTTCCTGCTTCTTGGAAGAGGGTTGGACTGGATGGCCCACAAGGTCTCTTCCAACTCTGTGATAATATGATTTCCGTTATCAATATCCTACAGCTTTTCATATTGTGCACAAGGAACGAATTTTACACAGATACATTTGTTAGAAAATCCGAAGTATTTTAAAAAGGATGTTAAGATCGCTAACCAAGATGATCACTTTCTTTACAAAGAAACAGTTACAAAGTTCAATTAAAGCATCTGTTGATGTTTATTTCTGAAGGTGAAAACAGGAAAATATTTAACAGAGCCATTGCATACTAAAAGGCTATCAAGAATTAGTAACAGCTCTGATATCCAGCTGTTTTTTTATAAGTCAAGTTGGTTCCAACAATTAGTTGAGATAATGGATAAAGTAACAAAAATATGGAATTTCTGACTGTGGTATATTGACTTCTGTAAGTCAATTAATCCATTAATATAATTATATAGTAATATATAATACTGATATTGTACTATGCTAATAATATAATATATTGCATGTGTATATATATATATTAAGCTGCTCTGAGTCCCCTTCGGGGTGAGAAGGGCGGCATACAAATGTCGTAAAATAAATAAATAAATAAATAAGAATAAACATCATTGAAACAGTCAATAATTTAACAGTATTATCTCAGTCTGTACTGTAAGTTTAACAACTCTACAGTTTGTAGCCAGGGAGCTCTGGTGGGCTGGTCCATGAGGTCACAAAGAGTCAGAAGCGACTAAATGAATAAACAACAACAACATTTTGTAAGTTGGAGCCCCCAGTTGTGCAACAAGTAAACCCTTGTGCCAGCAGGACTGAAGACCGATAGGTCATATATTCGAATCCGGGGAGAGCGCAGATGAGCTCCCTCTGTCAGCTCCAGATCCCCATGCAGGGACATGAAAGAAGCCTCCCAGGGGATGGTAAAACATCAAAACATCTGGGTGTTCCCTCGGCAACATCCTTGCAGACGGCCAATTCTTTCACATCAGAAGTTTTTCCAAGTTGCTCCTGACACACAAAAAAAGTTTGGAAGTAACAGGCAGTCCTCAAGTTACAAACAAGATAGGCTCTTAGGCCTGTTTTTAAGATGAATTTGTATGTAAGTTGGAACAGATACATTTTAAAGTGTAACTCCAGCCAATATACATATACATATACATAGGGAAGTGTCAACACCCCTGTGGTGTTTGTTTTGCTGTCACTGCCCCTATTTAGAAGTTTTCCCCTCACTTTCTGTCTCTGTGCTAATTGGATTTTGAAAACATTGACTTGTTCATGAAACAAGGATTGTTGATAAAGCTTCAGTGGAGACACATTTCCCCCCTGATAATCACTCTTTCAGGAGTGAATTTGCCTTCTTTGGGATATATTTCTCACTTCTGTTGTCTCACCCCAATTCTTAAATAGGAGTCGTTTATAAGTCAGATATTTAGAACTTTAAATTCATGTTCACAATTAAGATATCGATAAATAACATTACAGCTATAGTGTAACAAGAGATACTTTCACCCCTTTTGTGTTTTATTCATGTTTATAGCTATGAGAATATGTCGCCTCTCCACTTTGTTGTGTTTTGTACCATAACTCCATGAACTAAAGAATTATTTTGTTAAAGCTACAACGAACAACCTAATCAAGGTGAAAGAAGAAAGCGCAAAAGCTGGGTTGCAGCTAAACGTCAAAAAAACCAAGATTATGGCAACAAGAATGATTGACAACTGGAAAATAGAGGGAGAAAATGTGGAGGCCGTGACAGACTTTGTATTTCTAGGTGCAAAGATTACTGCAGATGCAGACTGTGGCCAGGAAATCAGAAGATACTTACTTCTTGGGAGGAGAGCAATGTCCAGTCTCGATAAAATAGTAAAGAGTAGAGACATCACACTGGCAACAAAGATCCACCTAGTCAAAGCCATGGTATTCCCTGTAGTAACCTACGGATGTGAGAGCTGGACCTTAGGGAAGGCTGAGCGAAGGAAGATCGATGCTTTTGAGCTGTGGTGCTGGAGGAAAGTGCTGAGAGTGCCTTGGACTGCGAGAAGATCCAACCATTCAATCCTCCAGGAAATAAAGCCCGACTGCTCATTGGAGGGAAGGATACTAGAGACAAAGTTGAAGTACTTTGGCCACATCATGAGGAGACAGCAAAGCCTGGAGAAGACAATTATGCTGGGGAAGGTGGGAGGTAAAAGGAATAGGGGCCGACCAAGGGCAAGATGGATGGATGGCATCCTCGAAGTGACTGGACTGACCTTGAAGGAGCTGGGGGTGGTGACGGCCGACAGGGAGCTCTGGCGTGGGCTGGTCCACGAGGTCACGAAGAGTCAGAGACGACTGAACGAATGAACAACAACACAACGAACAACAACTATTTCAGTAGCCAGTCATGTTTATAAGTAACATTTTGAGCTCTAGAATTCATATCCACGAACTTCATTTTATGGGCCTCAAGAGACAGCCAACTTGCACCAAAAATGAACTGGAACAATATACTTTTGCTTATTGAGTGTCAGTTGGAAGAAGTAAAATGTTGCAGAGGTTACACTCTGCTTGGTAAATTATGTTTACTAACAAGCATTAAACCCGGTCTCCTCTACAAACAGAAGAGAAAGGACTCAGAAAGAGTGGTATCTTAAATCTGATGATTTTTAAATCCAGGTCTTAATGAAGGATATGGAAGGGGAGCCTGTGGGAAGTCCTCCCCATAATGGGATGGATTGGGTGCTATCTTAACCTCATTGCTGACACCCAGGCTCCCTTGAAGGGAAGAAAGGAAAGGTTCCTGGGAACAAGTGGGATTCACCTGAAATACACAAGCCTACTAACTACCTGATAAAAATTTGCTAAAGTAGAAAGTCCATTGCTCAAATGTGTTAACAATGCTATTTAAAAGACCAGGGATTGTTTCAAACAGATGGTTCCTTCCATCACCAATCAAAAATAAAAAATAAAAAATAGGAGTCTACCAAATCCATCATGAAGTAGTGGCAGGTATCTCAAAAATTTGCATAGTATTTTGTTAAACGACAATATCAAGTTTCAAGCTGAAATTCCTAGTATAAGGCTTTTACAGGCAAAAAATGAGAAGTGTCACAACTCACAATCGTTTTAAAGAACTGTTAGAAAATAGAAGAGGGCTCTTTGAAGCACTGCTTCTAAGGTTACTTAGGGGGGTGAAGCAGGAAAGCAGTGGAGAAATAAGTCACCACTACTAAATTTCTGATTCAAAAGAATCTATATAAATAAAAATGTAATGTTTGTTAGTGGGATTAACATAAATCAAACACCATTGGACGAATTGACACGGAATTTGGACACCACACCCCTAACAGACCAACAAGTGACCATCACTAATCCCCCCTCAGAAAAACAACAGAAAGGAGTTTAAAACAAAAAAAAAGCTCAATTACAATACAGTGCATGCGTGAAAACAAAAGCTCCCAGTATTCCCTAGACCAGGCCCTTTAGGGGAGGAGGATGTTCCAAATGCACTGCTTCCAAGCTGCAAACTTGCTTCTCCTTGGATTTCTTTGAGAGCATTACAATCTGAGAATATTTCCTATTTCCTGTTCCTGGACTGCAACTCCCAGTAATCCACCAGATAGATAAGAAAGATAAATTAGACAGAGATAGATAGTAGGTAGCTAGATCAACCAGGAGGACTGCTGGGAGTTGCGATCCAATAATAGGTAGAGAAGGAAGAAACAAGAGAAAGTAAAAGGGAAAAAAGGGAGGTGAAGGAAGGAAGGAGGTAGAGAAGGAAGGAATGAGAGAAGGAAAGAAAAAAAAGAAGGGAAGGGAAGGGCAGGAAGGACTGCAGGAAGGAAGGAGAGAGAGAGAGAGAGAGAAAGAAAGAAAGGAAAGAAAGAAGGAAAGAGAGAAAGAGGGAGGGAAGGTTGAACATGGCAACGCGTGGCGGGTATAGCTAGTGAGAAAATGAAAGAAGACTCTGAGGGTCCTTCCAGACAGGCCCTATATCCCAAGATCTGATCCCAGGTTTTCTAATTTAAACTGAATTATGAATCCGCACTGCCAGATAATCTGGGATAAACAGAGAACCTGGGATCAGATCTTGGGATATAGAGCCTGTCTGGAAGGGCCCTGAGTTACTTCTGGGGTAAAGACAAAGTGAGCATGAATATAGGATTTGGGGTTTTTCAGTATACAGTAATACAATACCAGATATATTCTAGCTAAAGAGCAATAAAAAGATAATAAAAGAGAACCAACAAAAAAGCAAGTGAAATCTTCATTCTTTTTTATTCCTCAGTAAAACTCCATATCATCTAAGTTAACTAGGTTACTCTGTACAGTGTAGGTAAAAACTAGATGCGACTAACATCTGAACACCCTTATTCAACTCCACCCAACTGGCTCTATCTTCACATTTCAACCTGGATGGCCAAGCAAAAACTATAGAGCAAGAATTATTTTTGCAAGATGTGTAGAATATACATGCTTGTTCTACAAAACTGACGAAGTTTGAGTGTGAGAAGCTAGGGAAAAAAACCTATTTGTGCAAGTAACAGAAAAAAAATTAGAATTACCTTGTGTAAACTACTAAAGTATTTGGCAATTTGGAAGCATCATTTTTACAAGATTAATAGATCGTGTTGTTTCATTTGTTTTCTTCTATCCCACAGGGATTAAACTGCATTATGTAATTATAAAATGGCATCCTTTTAAGTATCCAAGCATATAACTTCAAGGGAAGGTTATTTATGACTTTTAAAGAAAAACAATAAATTATAGTGTCCCTATTTTTTTAACCGATGGTTGGTATGAGCTGTATAACAGATCTTCAATGTGGTCATGTTATAACTGTAATGAATGGATCAAGACACATCATGAAATGAAATAATGTTTTCAAAAACGACAAAGATTGTGTCATTTTTGATAGCTTTACTCTTATGAAGCCTATTTTGTTTTATTTCTGTTGTATTGGCTAGTGGCCTTTTTTTTTTTTTTTTTTTGCTCTTTTTATTCCTTGTGTATTTGCAATAATATACTTCAGTGTTTTCCCCTGTTTACTGAAAGTATACAAGTATACAAAATGGAAAGAGAAAATGAAGGAGTGAATATATACGTTATCGTCCTATCAAAGGTAGCAATCAAGCCCCTAATATTTTATTTATTATACTGACTTCTTCTGTTTTAGTGTCAATATTGGAAAATATTATACAGAAACGTGGCTATAAAACAGGAAAACACAAAACAGATAAAAAGAATTAGGCAGGACACAATTCCATATAAATACAAAAATTAATTTTTAAAAAAGAAGGGACATTTTTCAAAACAAGCAAATCTGTTTAAAAGGAGCAATTATTCATTATAATGCAAATATTTGTATTGGGTCAAGTAAATGATTTAAAACAAGCCGCTGACCTGAAAACAATTGGGGCATTAGTCTGTTAAAGCAATCCATCATCTTTAAGAAATACATTGAAGGGCAGACATTCTACTCAGTTCAAAAACTATGTTTTTGAAAGAGTTTAAAACCTCTGCCATCTCTTTATTCCCAACCACTAGCTGGCCATGTTAGCCTTATTTCATATGCACACCCAATAGCTGCATTTTGACACCTGACCTCAAATCCAAGAAGTCTTATGGTTTCCCTTTGAATGATCTCATTTGAGATGCAATGCATGCCCTATCGTGTTTCTGAGAATCTTTGAAAGGCTCCTTCTGCCTTGACATCTGAAGGACTCATAGTAGTCTTCAACTTGGATTCCATATGCAACCACACAATTTAATAGCAAGTCAGATTAGACCAAATAGAAGGTTATTACTAAGTCACTCTGAATTGAAGCAATAAGCCTGCAGGCAGTTCATAGTTCTACATTTTCCACGTGCATGCTTTTTTTTTTCTCTTGAGCTTGCGTCTACTTACCGACATGGCAGCATGGTCATTGTTGTTATTCTGAGAAGGAAACCAGTAAGGCAATCAAAACAAAACAAAAATCGAAATGTACGGTCAACATCAAATTGCACTTTGGCAGCAGTCAGGGGTAGATTCTTAAGAAAATAAGCAAGGGTCTGCAAATACGTCTTACTTCCTGAAGATTCAAAAGTAAGATTGAAGTATCTATGATCTGCCTTGGTCACACTGAAAGCTTAAAAAGTCAGTGAATCCTTTTGCTTAAGTTGTACAGTGATACCTTGACTTAAGAGTTTAATTTGAGCCGTGACCGGGGTCTGAACTCAAAATGCTCTTCTTTAAAAGCTAATTTTCCAATTGAAATGCATTGAAATACAATTCATTCGTTTTGGCCCCCCAACTCCCCCCTCCCACATTTTTGTTATGTGCTATAAAATAAGAAAATGTATTTTATAAATAACAAATAATGTATAAATGCACTTTCACGTGGAACAATAAAAAAAGACAAAGATCAACTTCAAAATGGTAGAAGCACAAAGTTGTGGCAAGGAAGCACAAAGTGAAGAGGCAGGAGTATCATTTTCTTCATACTGTACTCATTCCAGCCTCCCTCCCTCTCTTGCTCTCTCTCCCTCTCTCTCTTCATGAAGCCAAACATACCAGGAATAAAAAAAAAACCCTCACAATCAACTAAACCAAAGTTCCTCAAAGTGGAGCAAGGCAAACAGCAATCTCCCAAAGTGGTGAAGAGCATGAGGCGCAAGGCACAGAGGCTGGTTCCTTGAAGCCCTAAAGCAGTGGTTCCCAACCTGTGGGACCCCAGATGTTTTGGCCTTCAACTCCCAGAAATTCTAACAGCTGGTACACTGGCTGGGATTTCTGGGAGTTGTAAGCCAAAACACCTGGAGACTCACATGTTGAGAACTATTGCCCTAAAACCTTTTACTCTTTTGCTAGCACTAACTCTGGCGCTAGCTCTTAACTCAAAATGCTACACTTATGTCAAAGTGAAACCTGGGCTGGACAACAGCTCTTAACTCAACACATTCTTAAGTTGGGATGCTCTTAAGGAGAGGTTCCGCTGTACATACAACAGACACATGTCCCTTAAACTGATAGACATTCACCGTATACTTCTATATTTAGCTCTATTTCAGATATATTTCTCTGAAGTCAAAAGTCTAAAAATTACCTTTCCCTCCTCATTTTTATATGAGAAGAGCTTGAGACACCAAGGCATGAGGCACAGAGGCTGCTCCCTTGAAGCCGTAAAGCCTTTTACTCTTGTGCTAGCACTCACTCGAGCGCTAGCTCTTAACTCAAAATGCTGTTCTTATGTCAAAGCAAAACCGGTCCGAGCAACAACTTTAAACTCAAAACATTCTTATATTGGGGTGCTCTTAAGTAGAGGTTCTGCTGTACAGTCAAACAGACATATGTCCGTTAAACTGACATTCTGATATATGGAGGAATTAATGCAAAGCACAGTGCTAATTAAGAGTTAAGATCTGAGCACACTCTGCATAAACTGTTGTATTCCAGCAGATCATCTGGAAACATTTATCTGGAAATGTGGTTTGAAAAGATTTTGGATCACATTCAATTAGCATGACAATTTCTGAGCTCTTTGGATGGGCCCTGGTCCCTGCAGATGGCCTTCTGCTCATGCATGGGGGCTTTCAAGCTCCCTGCTTCCAGCAGCAGACCTCGGTGCCCTCCAGAGCAGCCCCCCCATGGGGCAGCAAGGGAAGCGACTGCCAGAAGGAGGCCTCTCCCCGTGGCTATGTGCGCACACAGAAGCGCTCCCCACTCACACAGTCTCATCAATCTGTTCCTTAGCCACATTGCTCAAAGAAATGGCTTAAGGGGTAATTTGTGACCGTTCAATGACAGGAAGAAACAGCGCATAAAAAAGAATATATCCATCCTTTAAACTGACCAGAAAAATATGAAAATGATTTACTTTGTAGTAGAAATACAAAGTACTGCATTTCCTATTGTTATCAAGCAAAGATACCGGACTAGAAAGTACAACAGACTTTTAAAAGAAAACAAAGCAGAAATACATTCAAGGCACTGGTGACGCCACACATTAACTATACATCAAAGCTTTAAGACAAAAGGACAGTCTTTCCCGTAAAATGTCCACAAAACATAGCTTTACTATGCCATATAGCTGGACACATTAAATCCATACTAAAAATAGCTAACTAGCAAAATGTCCCCAAATTACGTACGTCTGACCCACACAAACACCAAACGATGCAAATCAGTTGCACAGACGTAATCAATTATTCCCAGTGAAGAAAAAAATCATAACAAAGACATTCGCCTTATATTTCTTTCTCTATACTTATCTCTATTTCAGACCTATATATCTCTGAAGTCAAAAGTCTAAAAATTACCTTTCCCTACTCATTTTAGATAATATATAATGGTATGGAAAGACTTCTCAATTAAAATATGGTGTGCAAAAAGAACCCTTTACATTGTGCCATGACTATAATGGCCCCATTCTGTACTTATACATGAAGCCACACACAAGGAAAAAATGAAAATAGTATACTTGCAGTGCTGTTTGAAGAATGTAACTGAGAAAACTACAAAATTAGCTTCCTCACTTGCCATGAATGGCATACATTTCTAAAGATTCCTTACAGGGTAGGAATTTACAGTTCAATCGCTAAACCTTTTTTTTATATGAAATAACATTTCATAGATCAGAGTTGTACAGTATTTTCAAAGTGACTTTTTGACTGCATTAAAAATATGCTGGACATCAAGTAGTATGTAATAATATAATAATAAACTTTAATAATAAACTAGTCTAATCTCCCTAATCTTCCAGAGCCAGGGGGCCACCACTGAGAAGTCCCTCTCTCTCATACCTACCAACCATGCTTGTGAAAGTGGCAGGAGAGAGAAGGGCCTCCACAGTAGATTGTAGGGTCTGCGCTAGTTCATAAGCAGATAATCTGGGATCAGATCCTGGGATATAGGATCTGGGATATATAGGCTCTAGGGCAGTAGTTCTCAACCTGGGGTCCCCAGATGTTTTTGGCCTTCAACTCCCAGAAATCCTAATAGCTGATAAACTGGCTGGGATTTCTGGGAGTTGTAGGCCAAAAACATCTGGGGACCCCAGGTTGAGAACCACTGCTCTAGGGTATCTCACTGTTGACTTTCTAGTCCTCTTGGCTTTGTCATCCCCAAGGCAGTCTTTCTATCTATATAATACCCTCTAGTTAGGGGAACCTAGTGTAGATTTAGGTTTGAAGGGATCAGCATGTTCTGATCCTGAAAACAAATTAATGGGCCTCTCCTTCAAGATGCCACGTCCCACAATTCTGTATCCAACTTGTTCCCTCTGGTGGATTGTGAGATTCTAGTGAAAGACACAAAAGAAATTGCAAAGACTGCCCACTCCTGAACAGAAGTGACACACAATCCATTCTGTCACTTCATTCTACTGTATTGTCATTATTATATTTGTTTATACCCTCTTTATTTCTTCACAAGAAGACTCAAAGCAGCTGTATTTGAACAACTCGGCAAAATCTACAAATAGATTTGTTGTTAGAACTGTCCAATACGAATCTTCTCCTCTTCATAGGTAAAACCTTAAGTGGAGAACCATCCACAAACACCAATCTTCCCCCCAGGTAACAAAACAAAACAAAACAAAACCAAAGAGCCTAGAAATATATGTAGGGCAAGAATTCAAACAATATCTTCCATAGACTATACATGAAGTCTCAAACCCCATATATTTATCCATATTACCAATGGTGTATATTCAATAATTTAAATTTTTGAAGTATTTCCTACTGTTTACCAAAAATAGAGGTGAAATTCTTTAAATCTTGAAGTAACAACAATTTAGATAACATACTCCCTTAAATAATTAGGGACATTGAGCTCAACCTCAGTTTCAGCTCTATTCTAACTCTGCTACCTTTGTCACTCAGGCCCATTCTAGACAACCATATAATTCAGATTATCTACACTCTCATATAATCCAGTTCAAATCAGATATTCTGGATTTTATATTGCAGTGTAGAAGGGGACTCTTGGACAATGTATTCAACATATTGCCTACTCTTTCATTGTGGGTACAAAGTGATTTCTTAGACATAGATAAATTCTTTTAGTGTAGACATGGCCTTAGACAACACAATTGGATGTTATGTTACATCTAGTGTTTGGAACCTATAGTTGTTACCAGATGAGAAAAAGCACAAATCTATCAAAATGCCTTATGCCTGAGCACAACAGCATAGACTTATGAAACCAGAATAAATCAAAGATATTTCCTTATCTTCAATCTTTCAACATAGTACTGTCTAAACACTCTCACATAAGACATGGAAACAAGTTGCTCCTGAGGGAATAGATAACAGACCAAGACATACTTCTTGTCTTGAAACGCTGCTACAGACAGGATATAACAGTTTCAATGAAATGACATGTAACTGAACATCCAGCAAATCAGGCAATTATATTTATTTTAAGAAGTAACTTAACAAGACTGACACCAATGAATAAACAGAACGTAAAAGATATCATCACAATATAACCAAAGCAAAGAAATATTTGATTTGGTAGCTAAAAAAAATTATCAAAAACAAGTCATAGTCTGTTACAGTAAGTCGTAGCAGGATCAAGTGTGTGTTAAAGAAAAACTTTATGATGTTAATTATTATGTGCAGCTGGTCATGTAGGTTAGCTAGCATGTTTGGGCCACACCCGATGGGGTATAACTGTATGGATTTTAGAATACAGTTTAGAGAAGCAATATGCTACTCTGAGGAAGAGAAGTGATATGTTGTAGTGCTGCTATGCTCTAACAGGGATGCTCTTTGCTATGGTGGAATAGCTATTTACTCAAGTTTTATGTTTTGCTCTCTCATTTGAAGATGAAGAAGCCTTATTCTGTGTTACTTACAAGGACTATGTAAGTTTGTTGCACTATTTGATTTTGAATGCAATGCTGCAAGTTTATGCCTCTGCTGATAAGAGTAAAGTTTTCTGTTCCTTTTTCCTCTTGCCTGTGTGTCTTTTGCATGGGACTTGGCTAAAATCCACTTCTGCACAACATAGTTGAGTAATATATTCTAATCTAAGGCAAAGTGTCAAATGATCTCCAAAAACTGATGATACTGATGATCATTGTTTTATACCATGTTTCCCAAAAACTTCTTGTCACAAGGCACATTTAACCAAGTATCATTTAAAAAAGGTGTGATGGTATGGCTGTACCAGGAGATCCAAATTTATTTGCTTTGTATTGAATGTTTGTTTGCAGTCCTAAGTTTCAGGGTTCTACAGATAGGTGGCTTCCTTTGGTTGCAGTCGTGGGGTAAGTCACCTGTCCATCAGCGTTAAGTTTTGGTCCCGCCCCTTGCTCAGGGCAATTGGGAAGGGAAGGGAGCCATTTTTAGTTAGTCTCAGCAAGGAAAGCTAATGTACAGGACATGTGCAAGCTTCCCCTGTACAAAACTTCAACCCCTAAGATTTTCCGGGGGAGAATAGTCTTAAGAGCAAACCAGAGAACTACAGGGAAGTATCCCCAAAGCCTTAAGACTTTCCGGGGGGGAAACAGCCTTAAGAGTCTCCAAAGATTTCCAGGAAACAGCACTAAAGACCAAAGAACTCCAGCTGGAGAATATCTACTGCCCTACTGGTAGGTCCACTCAGCATTCGAGACGCAGTTCGACCCGGTAGCGGAGCCCACATCAGTAAGGGTTAGATTACAGTCAGCCTGGGAGAAGTTAAAAAGGGGATTTTCCTTTAAAGTAAAGAAGAAGTTATTGAAGACAGTTGCCTGTCCTTCATGGGCAAGTTTAGAAAGCCACCAGTTGCATAAAAGCCTGGAAGCATTTGGTTAACTTTATTGAAGACAAGAAAAGTTTCTGTTTGATTGTTCATTAATAAAGGACTTTTTATACTTCACAAGCCATCTGTAATCATTTGTGGTGGAAAACCTCTGAGAACTTCTTTTGGGGCCCCTGGCTTCCCGTTGGGCAAAGGTTGCACGTCCTGTTCTAAAGGAAATTCTTTACAGGCCCAGCACATGACAGAACAAAAGGAATAACAACTGTTCTTTAAATCCCAGATTAAAGCAAATCTTGTCTATTACCAGAATGAACAGATGTACAATTAAATGATTATTAATATTGACAAAATAAAGACATTGAGTAGAGGGAGGAATGTGTTCTCACTTTACTCCTAACCAGATGAAATGATAGACTATTGTGTAACATTAGGAACGCAAGCTTCAGCAAGGCTAGGTGTTCATCTTCCCTCCCCTTCTGTGCAACCATGAGGCACTGGAAAGCATTTAATTCCACTTGAATTGTAGGTTGCTATATTGTCCAAAATAAATGTGTTAATCCTAATTATGGTTCACTGAAAAAAGACAATTTTAAACTATAATATTTAACCATGGTTTGAATGCAGCATCTTCTTCACATAGGACCACTAGAGCACTGTGTGTTGGACGTCTCATACAGATCAAGGGTTGCTGTTTTTTCCATCACAGGTGTCAAAGGATCTTTAAACTACATGCACAAGACAGAGATTGCTTGCTCTTTCTATACTTACAGGCAAGTGAGTAAAAACCTGAAAGGTGCTTCTTAAGAAATTAATGAGATCCATTAAATAGCCGCTGGCTCTCCCATCTGGCTCTACCATGTTCCAGTCATAATCAGCAAGCTGGATGAATTCATCAATCTTTTGGTTAAGTTTGGTATAAATCTCTCCTTCCGCAGCATGCCTTGCATCCTGAAAGATATATGCTGTGATTATATCGATGTTATTTTATTTATTTATTTATTTATTTATTTCGAACATTTTTACCCTGCCCTTCTCAACCCCTAGGGTAGTGGTTCCCAACCTGTGGGTCCCCTGATGTTTTGGCCTTCAACTCCCAGAAATCCTAACAGCTGGTAAATTGGCTGGGATTTCTGGGAGTTGTAGGCCAAAACACCTGGGGATCCACAGGTTGAGAATCACTGCCCTAGCAGGACTCAGGGGGGCTTCCAATTGGCAACAATTTGATGCCACATCATAAAATACAAAACTGCAATCATAACAGTTAAAAAACATAAACATTAAGACATAAAGAGTAAAACAGTATACTTACAGTCCATTGAGCTATTACCAGTCTGGTGGCTATTTATCTAGCCATATACTGAGTACTCCGCTTAACTTATCCACATTCACTTCCAAGCCATAGTCAAACATTATCAATTGTCCTTTAACCTAATTGCCCAAAGGCCTGGTCCCACATCCACGTTTTTACCTTCTTTCTATAGGTGAGGAGGGATGATGATGACCTAATTTCCCCAGGAAGTGAATTCCACAGGCAGGGGGCCACCACCGAGAAGGCCCTGTCCCTTGTTCCCACCAAATGTGTTTGAGACAGAGGTGGGACCGAGAGCAGGGCCTCCCCAGAAGATCTTAAACTCCGAGGTGGAACGTAGAAGGAGATACATTGTGTTACACTATGTAACACAATTTGTTCCTGGTTATAAATGTCATTTCCTAATTGGTTCTATTATAAAAACATGAAAAACAAACTGCTAAAAAATTTGTTTTTGTGGGACATCCTGCAGCACATTTTGCTATGGTTTTTCAATGAATATCTCACAGTCTCAACCAATTCAATATAGGCTTCGAAAATGGAAACTTGAAAAGTACAGGACTGATGTCCTAAAACATCAGTCCTGTACTTGGAAGTGAAACCTATTGGCTCCAGTAGGATTCATGCCTGGTAAAGTACATACAGGGCTAAAGTTTAAGACTTAAATGAGACTGAAATGATTTGCCTTTAGGTGATGCAGTCAGCAATAGGGTAGCTAAATTAAAGATATGCCTCCAGCTTTCCATAAAACGTGCATAAGGATTAATAAAAAAAGGATTGGCCATCACAAGCGAGCCTTATCCATTGCTACAGTTCTCAGTGGTAAAAATAATATGCTTAAGTAATATAGAGAACAGGAGGAGGGAAGAGTCTACCTGGTTGGCTTTGTTTGCAATTAATTTTGGATTCCCCGCCTCCAGGAGCTTAGATACCACAAATGACAGTCACAGCATGAGCCCACAGACAGTTAGATAATGCCTATATAGCTTAATAAATCTGTTTAAACCCAGAATGAAAGAAAAGTTAAGCCAATGTACAAAAATTGCTTAATATACTCTGTATCATGCTATGCAAAATATTTGAAGAATCTGAGAATTTGAAAAAGCCCACAAAGATCAGAAGGATGGAACAGGAGTCCAAAAGGAATTCTTACTGCTTTCTGCCCACTTTTTCTCTCCAAATATATATCCACACAAACATTTGAAAAATAAATTACACATGGATGTAGATAAAAACATGAACCAATTTTTGATTTGAAAGGCTTGTCTTGCTGATACAACTCTTTGGGCTGGAGGAGAACTAAAATTGAACTGTATTTTGTGTTGTCAAAGGCTTTCATGGCTGGAACCACTGGGTTGCTTGTGGGTATTTCCAGGCTGTATGGCCATGTTCCAGAAGCATTCCAGAAGAGAATGCTTCTGGAATATGGTCATACAACCAGTAAAACCCACAGCAACCCATTGAACTGTATTTTGCTTCTTCTTAGCTGACAAAGGTCTACCATTCTCCCATCCAAGCCCAGAGCTAAACTCTGTTTTGCAGGCTGGATCCACCCCCTCCCTTTATTCCAGGATCTTATTCCACATTATTTGCTTTTTTTTTACTTACTTACTTACTGTGTTTATATACCTTCCCTCTCGGCCCGCAGGCAACTCGGGACAGTTTACAGTTGATGCCAAGACCATAAAATACAATTTCAATACAATAACCTGTATCCCAGATTATCTGGCAATGTAAACTCATATAATCCAGTTCAAAGCAGATAATCTGGTATCTGATCCTGGGATACAGGGCAGTGTAGATCCAGCCTCAGTCTATTGTCTCTGGAGATATTCCCTACTGAAGTTTGCATGAGTAACCATCCCATTTAGAAGTGGCAGAAAGTTGGTCAGATTGCTACAATTTTCTGGCACAGAATTATTAATCAAAATCATAATTTTTTAAAAGAAATGCAATCTTCTTTTATTAGGCGAGTTTCCCCAAATGGTCCCATATCACTAGCTCCCACATTTCTGTGAACTGCCTTTGGTCAAAATGACATAGATTAAATCTGAAATATATTGCTTGGTATAGGAAGCTCATTGGAGGGAAGAATAGTAGAGGCCAAGATGAAGTACTTTGGCCACATCATGAGAAGAAAGGAAAGCTTAGAGAAGACAATTATGCTGGGGAAAATGAAAGGAAAAAGGAAGAGGGGCCGACCAAGGGCAAGATGGATGGATGGTATCCTTGAAGTGACTGGATTGACCTTGAAGGAGCTGGAGGTGGTGACGACCGACAGGGAGCTCTGGCGTGGGCTGGTCCATGAAGTCATGAAGAGTCGGAAACGACTGAACGAATGAACAACAACAAATAGGAGGCTAATTCATTTGGAAATACTAGATTGTATGCTGAATCAACCTATCCTAGTTTGAAAAGTTCTACTCAGAAAGGATATTTATATACAATTTTCAGAAATCTCGACTACCGATTCCCCATTTAGGAAGGTCAACTGCTATCACACTTTCAGGAAGCTGGGCTGCCCCAGCAAAGAAGAAATGGGAAAGCCCACCACTGTAACCTTGACCTCATTTGCCTGAATTTGGAAACAATCCAACATATGGTCATTTTTATTCAAATGTTCATAAACTACACAGCCCAACAAAAAATACTGTTGTTTTGGTCTGTTCCTGGGGTCATTTGGGGCATTGATTAGAAAATTGCAATGAATAGACTGTATCCGCTCTAGTTTCTGAGATATGGCTGCTCGTATCAAGATTTTCTGTGTACTGTGTCATACTTCAGCATAAACTCATTATTACCTGGCATAAAGGCATGTGATTGCAATTCCGAAAGACATATCTTATATAAAAGGGAAAATGCCTGGCATAATTAAATTGTTTTTTAACTACTGGACTTGCCTTAGCCTAAAAAAACATATAGTAACATTAAGTGTTCCTAGGAGAAAAACTGAGGAGCACAGTGTCGAATCTTTGAGTATCTCTTTATCCTTCCTGCGTCCTCCTTTAAACTTGATGGCAGAGATTATTGCTGGAATTGGATCAGTTTAGCTTTAAGATTTAGTTCCAAAATAAAGGTAATGAAGACAGAATTCCTTACAGTAAGAATAATCCTATTTAGCTGGCAGACCTATGAAATCCTACCTTATTTGGGTGTATACACAATCAAGTAATGACTTTAAATTCAAGATGATAAAATTATAGAAGTGACTAGTGCTTCTTTTTGTAAGTGTTTTTACTTACCGTATATACTCGAGAATAAACCGACCCGAATGTAAGCCGAGGGACCTAATTTTACCACAAAAAACTGGGAAAATGTATTGACTTGAGTATAAGCCGAGGGTGAGAAATGTAGCTGCTACTGGTAATCATCAGTAGGTTAAATGTTTTTGAGTATTTACACAAAACTGTAATTTATTATAAGACTGCCCAACTCTGATTCAATCATTATTCTAACCTCATTCAATGTAAATGTGCTTATCTATTACCTATAATGATAGAATAAAATAATAAATGTAATAACATGTAATAAAAAATAATAGAGGAATTAATGGAAATTTAATAACAATAGTAATAATAATAAAGTAATAAATGTAATAATAACAATAAGAGTAAAATAATAAATGCAATAAATATAATAAAACAGTAAAATAATGTAAATGTAATAATAGAATAAAATAATAAATTTAATAAAAGTAATAACAGAGTAAAATAATGTAGATGTAATAATAATAGAATAAAATAATAAATGTAATAAAAATAATACTAATAGCAGAGTACAATAATAAATAACCTTGCCTCGAGTATAAGCCGAGGGGATTTTTTTCAGCCTAAAAAGGGGCTGAAAAACTAGGCTTATACTCGAGGATATACAGTACATTACAATCATTGCAAAACAGCAGAAATAATTTAAGAAATGAGAAACCTACGTCACATTTTAAATTGTCATTCAACCAAAAATTATTTTAAAATAGTAAAGATCTTCTTAGAGCCCTTCCCCACAGCCATATAACCCAGAATACCAAGTCAGAAAATCCCACAATATCTGCTTTGAACTGGATTATCTGAGTCCACACTGCCATATATTCCAGCAAAGCAGATAATGTGGGATTTATTGATCTATTGGCCTCTTAGGGCCCTTTCCCACAGGCATATAACCCAGAATATCAAGGCAGATAATCCTACAAGGAAGATAATCCTACAATATCTTCTTTGAACTGGGTTATCTGAGTCCACACTGCCATATATTCCAGTTCAAAGCAGAGAATGTGGGATTTTATTCGGCTGTGTGGAAAGGACCTTAGAAATGCTACAGCTGGGATCTAAAGAACCAGAAAAGTATTTTGATGACCCTCTCTCCCAATTTCCCCTTCAAAATACATTGCCACGCTAAATGGTAAGCTGCTTTTAAAACCTAAAAAAGCCCAGTATGTGACAAGATGTAGTGATGCTGACAAAGTGTGGCTCACAGGCTGTAAAGCATTCCTTCGGGATTCCCAAACATTTAAATACCTTCTAAATGTTTGGGGGATCCTGCCATGTTTTTGACACTCTTTAGTAGTTTTAATCCTTAAGAGGTCTTTGTGAAAATGGGACACAAAGTGGTTTTCAGTACTAAAATGCCCCTCGACACAGCTAAAATGTCCTTTGTGGTCCCAAGAAGATGTTTACAGGCAAACAATTTGATGAGGTATCTGGCCTTCCCAGGAGACTAATACTGTTCCTACAATCATAAAGCATAACAATTACCTTAACTAATAAATTCCATTACAAAATGCAAACCCAGGTACATATGCTAGTATTCTTTTGTGAAAGTGTTTTGCTGATACTTAAGATGCTTCTATGCTATAGAATTAATATAGTCTGACACTACTTTCACTGCCATAGCTCAATTTATGGGAGTTGTAGTTTGGGGAAGCATCACCATTATTTGTAAGTACATGCTAAAGTTCTTCCATAACAGAAGTTAAAGTTGTACCAAACTGCATTAATTCTGCACTGTAGACGCACCCATAACTACAACCCTATGTAAACTTATTTGTGAACAACTCCACTAAATAAATCTTAGTTCTGAGTAAGCATGCACAGAACTGCACAGCCCGCAGCTCTAAAAACCTGTCTCATATGTACATCGGATGTTCCAGACAATTTATTTAAAGAGTGAGTCACACTGTTTTTCATGGGTGTAAAATGTGAAGAATTTTATCTCAGCGTGACGGTTTCTCTGGCCCCCACTAATGTGTTCTACCTTGATGCAAAAAAGGAAAAATAAATGTTTGGAGACACACATATCCACTTATCAAGTGATGCTTGATGAGAAAGAGTTACAAATGTAGCTTTTATTATCGTGTCAGAAGCAACTTGAGAAACTGCAAGTCACTTCTGGTGTGAGAGAATGGGCTGTCTGCAGAGACATTGCCCAGGGGACGCTTGGATGTTATACCATCCGGTGGGAGGCCTTTCTCATGTCCCCGTATGGGAAGCTGGAGCTGACAGATGGGAGCTCACCCCATTTCGCGGCTTTGAACTGACAACCTTCAGGCAGGCATATACTTCAGTTGCACATCTTCAGTTGCACACCTTTTCTTCATCATGATCCGAAATGTCCCTTCCTAAATGGAAGCCCTTCTTTCCCCTGCTAGCTCATCACGCTTTGTTGTTTCTGCCCCAATTGGATGTTTGAAAGCAAAATTATAGAATTGCAATGGCTTTCACCTATATTCTATGGTTCTCAAACTGTATTCTGTGGTTTCTCAAGAAAGGTAGTACTGAGAGATGACAATAGGTAAGAGTGATAGAAGATGTTCAGAACTTTCGTCCTCTGTGTTATCTTTTCGAATGGCATTCCTGAGAGATAACTCAAGTACTGTATATACTTGAGTATGAGCCTAGTTTTTCAGCCCTTTTTTAAGGCTGAAAAAGTTCCCCTCGGCTTATACTCGAGTCAAGGTTATTTATTATTTTACTCTATTATTATTGGAAGGATCGTAAACATATGTACATTTAAGACAGATAGAATAATGGTTTAGTCAGAGTTGGACAGTCCTATCTTACAGTTTTATGTAAATATTAATAAACATTCAACCTACTGATGCTTCAATTAATGTAATTTTATTGGTATCTATTTTTATTTTGAAACTGACCCATAGCTTCTTCATTTCCCATCCTCAGCTTATACTCGAGTCAATAAGTTTTCCCAGTTTTTTGTGGTAAAATCAGGTGCCTCGGCTTATATTTGGGTCAGCTTATACTCGCGTATATACGGTATTTGACAGTCTACAGGAGCAAAAAAAATCATTTTATGTCTCAAATTGAAGCAAAAGTACAAGAGAGGTGTAGAGAGAGGAACAGGAGGATAAATCACCTCCAGGGTGCAAAACAATCCCCTTAGGGCAACATACAGCTCTGGAATTGCAGGTTGCTCATCCATGAGTCCAACAACTTAAGTAAGAACAAACAAAACAACCCCTAACATTCCTTAAATGTGTTTCATTTGGAAATTTCTCCAAATGAATCATGTTGGATCTGATTAAAGCATTTGCCATTTAAATACCCCACCTCTTAGATTATCATCAAAATGTATGATTAAGTTTGAGAAATATGTAGGCGCGTCTCTGAGTATGCTGGGCGCAAACATATTCTAATTTTGCCTCCTTCAAAATATGATCTCATCAGTACATACATGGCACCACGCTCCCCATGGATTAACTTTAATGGGATTATACCGTTTTAAATTATGGCAATGTTCTGGAAGTGATGACATGTATCCCATAAATAATAATGAACTCATCACATGCCTATATTTTCTCTCTAAGCTAACGTAGTCAATATTGTTCAAGGCTTCTTTTACTTGTTTCAAATGATGTCTGTGAAATCTGAACTGTTTCATAACTCTATGTAACACGATTTTTGTTCCTGGGTTATAAATGTTATTTCCTAATTGGTTCTATTATAAAAATATGGAAAAAGTTTATTCAACTGCAAAAAAACTTTGTTTTTCTGGGACATCCTGCAGCACCTTTTTCTATACCTTTTCAATGAATGTTTCATTGAGTCTCAACCAATTCAACATAGTTTATGGCAGCCACAAAAACCAAATTTCTGGAGTAGAACAACTACTTTCAAAGTAGATAGCAAAGGTAGAGATTTCCTCTTGACATTAAGTCTAGTCAAGTCCA
The DNA here is from genome assembly GCF_037176765.1 of Anolis sagrei. NCBI lineage: Eukaryota > Metazoa > Chordata > Lepidosauria > Squamata > Anolidae > Anolis > Anolis sagrei. Next base: position 186,586,880 of record NC_090023.1, read on the forward strand.
ACTTAGGGGGTGGTGCTCATCTTCATTTCTAAGCCAAAGAGCCGACATTGTCCACAGACACCTCCTAGGTCATGTGGCCAGAATGACTTCATGGAGCCCCCTTACCTTCCCGCTGAAGCAGTACTTATTGATCTACTCAAATTTACATATTTTCTAACTGCTAGGTTGGCAGAAGCTGGGGCTAGCAACGGGAGCTCACTCCATCCTGTGGATTTGAATCACCGACCTTCCAGTCAGCAAGTTCTGCAGCTTATTTATTTATTTATTTATTTATTTACTATGCTTCTATACTGCCATTCTCAGCTCGAGGGCGACTCATGGCGGTTTACAAAATGGTACAATTCGATGCCCACAACAGTACATAAATAATTTAAACATTAAAAACATTTAACACAAGTAAAAATTCATTACAATTAACATCAGTAACACAATAAAAACCATAAGTCCTCTGCGGTTTTAACCCATTGCAAATAAGTACCACACAATTAAACAGGAAATTACACTTTAAGCCAGGAACAGAATTTTTTTCACTTTTTGTTAAATAGTGTAATTTTAGTATAATTCATAACATGCATCCTCGAGCATAAGAACGAGCAAGATACAACTAGAAAAGAAGGGATGGGCTTCTTTAACTGAATTTATAGTACAAAAATATTGCATACCTTAAATGTTGAAAGACCATATAGTCTTGCAGTATGAAGAGTCTCTTGGGAAATATTTGTAATGTTCGTTATAAAGTCTTCAAGGTATTTACATGCCTGTTCCAGATGTGTTGTGTTTATGATTATTTGCACCAGCTTTAATACAAAAAAAGAAAGAAAATCTTGTGAAACACATTTACATTGTATTGTCGAAGGCTTTCATGGCCAGAACCACTGGAGTGATGTGTGGTTTCCGGTATGTATGGCTGTGTTCTAGCCCCATTTTCTCCAAGAAGAAAATGATGCTACAACATGGCCATACAGATGGGAAACCATGCAACACCTCACTACATTTACATTATATAATTTGATTTAACTGTAAAATAATAGATTATTAGTATTCAGTCTCCCACGTATTTTGGAGTTCAGCCCCCAGAATCTCAAAAAGTGTATGGCTTTTGGAAGCTGGAATCCAGAATACCGGGAAACCCAAAATTTGACAACCACTGTAATAGACAAATGTGATGCTAATTTCCAAAACCAAAACCAAATTAAAAAAAATGAAAAATGAGTTATAGGTAGCAAGATATTGTTGGCTAAGAGTAGAATATTATATACAAATCAAAACTATCAAAATGTCTTAAATCAGTTTGATACAAGGTTTCAAAAATTGAATATCCTTAGAACATTCTTTTTTATTCCTGTAAAATCTGTTCAGTTGGATTTGATAGTTTTTGGGGGGAAAGCTCCAAAAATGTATTTTATGCGCTATTATTCATAATATGCTCCTCAGACATATTAACATAAAAATAAACTGCAGACTATAACAAATAATCACACTAAGTGCCCACATTGGCTTCTCTGCTGAAGTTCTCTACTAATCTACATGTCATACAGGACATGGCACGATATATTGTTTTGCTTGGGTCATATGGAAGAAAACCTTGTCAGGGGCACTCCCTTTATTTGACAGAGAAGGCAATTGCTCAGGCAACAGTGGTTTGTAGGCATCATAAAATGAAAACAAATCCGCGAAAAATACAAAACCACAAATGTGAAGGGACAACTGTACACTCGAGAATGCACACAGAAGTCATACTGCCCGGGGGAAGGAACTTTTCCAAACCCTGATTATAATTTACTTACAGAATGGCGGACAAATTGTTTTTAGGAGAAGCTTGTCCATCATAACTGATCTTCTCCTTGAGAAGCTTCCATAAAAGCTGAATAGCTTCCAGGAACTGAAGGGAAAGGCTATTCTTAAACTGAAAAAGTTTGTCCTTCACAACACAAAATTAGATGACATATCTCCTCAAGGCATTTTAAGGAGGCCTCCCCTTTTTCAGGTAAGGAAGAGCAATGACTTCCTGGAGCTATCCTCCCCGGGCCTCCTTAAAAAACCCTCTTTTTCCTGGCATGCTTCAGTCTCTTTTCTTCTTTGGGTTTAATGCTTCCTTACAGCTCTTTCTACTCTCTATTCTAGAGTAGAGATAACTGGAAGTAGTTTTCAGGGAATGAGATTTTTGTTTGCTAGGATTAATAATAAAGATAAAAAACTGTGATTCTGAAAAGCAGAGGAGGAACCGAGATTGGCTCCCACTTGTTTTCATTACAGGTGGATTTTTGTACCGGGAGGGCCCTTAACATTACGTGCTCCCGAAGGTACCGAAGGTACCTAAGGGAAACAGATCCATGCACAAGTCTAATCTTCACACTTACCTCTGTCAAACCTATGTGTGGCTTTTTGATGAGGTTTTGTAAACAACTGCTTAAAGTTCTAGTCAGCAGCAAATTTGTAGATTTTCGAAGCATGTCATCTATTTCTGTTGAACTGAAAAAAGAAAAATGTAAAGGTGCTGTAATAAACCAAATCTCCAAACAGATCTAAAAATAACTGCTTAGTCTTTGAGCTTTTTTCCTCACATCCTTCTCAATAAAAATATTTAACTAACCTTTGCTTCGATTATGGAGTGGCATAAAGGAGATAGGATTGCACTTTACAATATCTTTGTTGAACACTTATTTTCAGATTTTAGGATTAAACCTCTCATTATCCCTTATCATTTGTCTAGCTAGTTTATATTGATAAATTATAGTCTAAAACATTGGGAGGGAAACACCAGTAAAAACCAGAACCCTACCACCTAACTGCATATGCTCACTGTGACAGGAGAACACCTATGACCCAACATATATGACACTTTTGAAGACACTAATTCAAAGACAGGAGTCTTAAAGGAATGTAGGAAGAATTCTATTATGTACAATTGGGAGATTCTTTTAGCATTTGAGAGCATTTCTATACCCACTTTGCCTCTTCCAGAAGTGACCAAGTAGACTTTTAAGAGGAGAGGAGCAAAAAATGGCTTTCAGGGATGTTACTAGTCATGTAGCTGATTAAAAAAAATGTAAAACCCATATTTGGGTGAGTAGAGGATCCCAGAAAGTTCTCATTTGGCCAACTGTCCATACTTTCCCTAACACTGTTCTTGTGATCCTTTAAGAGGATATCAAGGATCCAACCTGTAATATTCAGCATGGAAAGGTGGTCTTGACCATCCATCCCAAAATGGGATCTTTTTTATGTATGCATTTATCTTGGTGATTATTTCTCCTCCATTTCAGAAGTCTATAATGCATTCTAGGCATCTCAGAGATAATCTGTTTATCTTGCACAGTCTCTAACAGGCTGTCTGTTTTACATTGTCAACAGATGACTGTTTACCTACTGGTGAAATTTAAGACACCCAATCAGATTTAGATGGGATATAAATAAATAAAGCAAATAAATAAAACACCTCTTCCAATTTAAAATAGTCTTTAAAACTATTGATTCAGCCTAACAAAGCTAAAATAATTTGTTGTGGTGGTGATGGTTAATAGCGCCTTCATGTTGTTTCTAACGTATGGTGACCCTAAGATGAACCTATTATGGTGTTTTCTGGGACCAAAACTGTGCGACTCTTCTAAGATCACTCGGTGGGTTTCCATGGTCTCCAGAATTGTGGTTCGACACCACACTTAGTTAGGAGAAAATGGGAATTCAAAAAATGGCACACACAATATAAGGAAATAACAGGAATAAAACCTGGAGGGGAAAGAACTAGCAAAACAATTCTCCCTGGGCTGATGTTTTTTCTCTGCAGGAAGGTAATTGATCTTTCAGAGTCTTATCTGTGATCTGACTAATCTGGAGGAATCTACAACTTGCTACCAGTCTCTTGTTGACTGTTGACGCAGGGTCACTATTTGGGACAAAAACATTTCCCTGCAAGCATCTGCTAAAGGGCTGCAGCTACAGAATTCATTTATTAATATTCACAAGTTTAGAATTTTCTTGAATACAGGTTTTTAGTATGCACATAATCCCTGAAACATTGCTCTGGGCAGGGATAGAATCATAGATTGATAAGTTTTGCCTTATTTTCCAAAACTATGTTCCATTCCATTTCTGAGGGTTTTTTTTTTTTTGCCATTTTTAAAAGTAGTTCAGACAAACAAAGACAATCACACCCCGTGCTATTAGATGGTGATGACATGAATGTACATGCTTTAGCATGTCAGTATTGATATCACCATTATATGGGTCATGATAATCCATAGTTGCTGGAAATTGTGAATCCAAATCCTGTGGATCCAGAAGACCCAATGTACTAGTTGTTCTCAGGAGTGTGAGAAGATGAGTTGTTGAGGGAACTAACAGGGTAGTACACCTTGTATTAGAGTCCTTAATGCACACTTCTTGTCCTAACAAGGCTATAAGCAAATGAAGAGTACCTGGTGATCCGCCTCAGGAGATGAGGCTGGACCCAGCCTTCGGGAATTTGTAGTATTCAAGCGAACGTCACCAAATCTCCCCATTCCCCTCTACCTGTTTATTTCCATTAAACCATTTGAGTTACCTAACACAGTGCTTACTCCACCAACTCCATAACTGTATATTGTAAAGTTAATAATTACATAAGGGATTTTGGGGAGATCCGATCCCTGCTTAGCCATATAAAAGCATAGGATTACACTGGAGGGTATTTAAGATGTACCATAAGTTTGTAGTAGATGGGAATCCCTTTGAGATGTTCCCCTTTAATAGATCCAAATCATAAACAAGTCTGACAATGTCAGTAATAATATTACTCTCTTTTAACTATAATTTGGCATTCACTGATGCTGTGGAGAGCCAGCGTTGCTGTAGTGATTTGACCACTGAACAATGATTCTGGAGACCAGGATTCAAGTCCTCACGCATCCACGCCAACCCAATGGGTAACCCTGGGCAAATCTCTCAATAGCTTTACAATAGCTTTACACAATATAATTTATTTCTATTTATTTTGCATGTGTGCCTCTTTCGGATAACAATGCAAAAAACTGTTCCTTTGCTGACATAATTCAAGCAAGCAAATATTTTGTGAATCACCTGAGACATATACATGTGTTGATGTAATTTGACCTTTATTTGTTAAAGAGTAAAATCTGAAAAGGGTAATATGCATGATTAATTAGCTACTGTTTAAAGAAGGAGATTAAGAAGCCATATTAGTTCAGTATGTGTGAAGAGAGTAATCTGCGGTTGTCAACATTGCACTCAGCTTGATGGAAATCACTTCCAGACTTCAGCAGGCAAAATGGACCTATATGTTTCAACCAATTAAAACCAACCAATGCTTTTGAAACCAGCTACATAGTAAAGACTTTGAAGACAATCATATTAAGAAAAATCTGCTGAATTTTGCCCCACTTGCTAAAAAGCTGTTTCTCACTACTTTAGATTGCTTAAAAAACAAAAGGCCAATGATAAATAGAAAGAAGAAACAATCATGGTGGCGATCAAAAAGACACATAATCAATGAATTCAAAACTAAGTTGATATCACCACAAATGTGCTTCCATATAAACTACTTTTTGAAAAATGTCAAAAGAAAAACAAAAGGCAGACAACTTCTAAAACATAAACATTCTGTTAGTCTCAAGGAGAAGTGGGAATCCTTGATAGGAAAATATGTGTGTCCATATTGGGAGAATTTTAGAATACAATGCCTAGGTTATTCTATGGCACTGATACCCCCATTCTACTCTTAGGACATGGAAAAATTTGCATTAGCTTTGTATTTGTCTCTATCTGGTAATGCTGCCATGTATCTATAATGCAAAGTATCTTATCACATTCTTAGCTGGTAGAAGCATAGGAAAGAGTCTTATCCCAAGCTCAACCATGGAGCCATATTGCTGGAAGATAACACTTTCCCATCCTTGGTTATCCCTGATAGCAGTAGCTCTAAGGATTTCAGCCCTACTTGGAGACGGCAAGGACTGAGCATGGGGTTTCACCATTCACACTACTGAACTAGTCGTGTGCATTCAGGCCAAAACGCATACCATTTTCGGGTCTGTTTTCATTTGACCCCTCATTTCGTTTACCAGAAAGTTACCCAAAAGGGGAAGGTTTCATTTTGCCAGAGTTTCAGCCCACTGGCAACAATAGGAAACTTTAAATCCTCAGCCATTTTAAGGCCTATCTGCATGAACCCTACCTCAGTTGTAGACCCCATTTACAACTGCAGGTCTGCCAAGTTTCAAAACAATTCACCAATCTACTTATTTTTTAGAATTATTTTAAGTTTTAAAGATAATATTTTTTTAAAATAAGACAAACCACAAGAGAGGGTTCTGGGAATTGTAGTCGCCAGTTTTGTCCATCCCCAGCCAATCAGAGCATGGAAACCACCAGCCTTTTTTATTTGCTGAGAGATACACAGAGAGAAAAATTTCAACTACCATCATACTCCAAGAGGAACTTTCAATGGCCACTCTATGCTAGTGCCACTGGGAAAGCAAGTTCCCAGGGCCCTCTCTGGAGAAGGAGGTAACTTTCCAAGAAAAAATGGAGGGGGCTTCTTCTGCTGGGAAGAGAAAAAGGTGCGGACTTAAACTCTTTCCAAAAATAGCATCTCTCTGAATCCGTTTCACTGGTCTTTTCATCTCTTTCTTCCTCTATTTTCAAAAATTACACAAAAATGGCCCTCTGAAAACTATAAATCTTTTCATTAACAGTGATTCAGGCTCAACTCTGTTCTGAACTATATCTCTTGCCTTCAAGTATGGTTTCCTAGGAACAAATAAATCTTATACCAAATTAGACTATCTAGTTTTGTACTGCTGTCATGATTGGCAGCAATGCTCCAGAAAGTCAGGTAGAAGTCTATCCCAGCACTACTACTTGTAAATGTCAAGGGCTGAACTTGGGATCTTAGCAAAATATTATTTATTATTTATTTATTAACTATATTTCTATACCGCTTTTTTCTTAGCCCTGGGGGGACTCAAAGCGGTTTACAACATAATCAATGGCAAATTCAATGCCTCACATATATATAAAAATACCACATATCTAAATCAATAACATATAACTGTAGATAAAAACCATTAAAACTATTTAAAAAATCAAACATAGGCATAAGCATAAAACATATTATTGCTGCAATTAACAATGTAGACCCCTTCTCTTCTCCCCCCCCCCCCCCGACTCCCCATCTCTCTCTCCATAGTGTTTCAACCCTTCTTTTTATACCCTCCCAATATGTGTTCTAATATGGGCAACACCCCATCATTATCTACTTGCCTTGAAATACTGTACAGGCATTGAAACTTTAAAACACAGGGCAGATTTTATAAATGCTTACCTGCGATGAAGTGACTCTGAAAATTTAAGGCTTGCATAAATGAATTCCTTAACCTGGATATAGATCTGAGGCACTGACTGAGACATTGGAAGTTTCTTTGGAAAACACTGCTGTGGGAACAAAACACAGATACCTTATTTTAAAGCGAATCGGTGTAAGCATATAGTAGGAAATAGTTTGAACACACAGACTACAGTTTAGACAATCATCTGAACGTAGCTGAAATGTCTTCTAGCCAGTCTTTAAATGGATGCAGAATATAATTATATACAAAACCGCTTTGAGTCCCCCTCGGGGTGAGAAAAGCGGTATACAAATACTGTAAATAAATAAACATTCTCTTACCTTATCGAGTTCTGGATCTTGATAGGGAAATTTACTTATTACAGTTTTGTATTCTTCTTCATTTGATACAGGAATTGGACTGTAATTATCTGCTTCAAAAATATCCCTGTGTAATTAAGAACACACACACGCACACCAGATATATGAAATTTAATAAGAATGCATTAATGCATTTAGTTACTGGTTAATAGGCTTTAAAAAATCTAATTCAACTACATGCATGTTAGAAAATAATTTTTAAACTGTTATGCTAAATTGCTAATAACTTAATTAAATAAAAATAAATTGATTTAATGAACTTTCCACTTTTCACTGGAAAAGCTCTAACTTTGCCCTAATTTAATTGATTTCAAATATTCAGTTCCCATCATTGACTAAAATACCTATCTAAGTTCAATCCATCCAAAAGTAAGCACTTTTTCTGTCCTACATCTTTCAGCGAAAGAGCCAAACCCATGCTGAATGCTCATGCTTTCTCCAACCAGGTGTCCTATAAATGTTTTGGTTTTCAACTCTCACCATTCCCAGCCACAATTATTGTGAATTATGTGCATTATAGTACAAAACACCCAAAGGACACCAAGTAAGGGAGAGTTGTCCTAACCACTATCAGAGGCCTGAGGGCAGAAACAACCATGAATTGCTGTTGAAAAGGAAAACAGAGAAACAAAGAGGTAGCATTATCATAACAATGATGAAGTGTTAAGACATCTACACTTAGGTCAGTTTGAAATAGATATTGAAGAATGTGTTTCTGCTGTATGGAAGATTAGATTGTAAAACCTGGAACCAGTTTGAGAACTGGATAGTGATTATACACACAAAGGACAGCCTTGAACCAGTTCCTTGATCTGCAGCTTGACAGCCATGGAGAATTTATTTTTTAAAATACCCTCCTGGAATGCCTTGGGTGTCCACACAGTGATTCTGTAATTTTACCATGCAATGTGGTATATACTACAGCACATCGATGCACATTAAAGGTTTAATTTCAGGCTCTCACCTAACTTTGCTTGTATTGGGTTACAGATCTTAAAACACACTGCAGCACACTTTGTGGCATGCATGGGCTAGCCACCACATTTTGGAGATAGCCTGAAGCTTCATTAAATAGTCAGTGTGGATGAGGCCTAAATTTGCAAAAGTGGCATAAATTAAATGGTACAACACCTCTCCTTCTATAAATGCATATATATCTTCCATATGGATTTATTCTATATAATTGTTGGTCATAAAGCCTCAAGACAATATCTCATTGCAGCCTTCTCTTTCTATAATTTGTAAGACTTCACTAAACATTCCACATACTATTTCAATTTTATCTTGCGTATTATTAAGAGCCAGAATGTAAAGAATATTTCAGTCAAGGCAAGGAAACTGCCATAAGATGTTTTAAAATATTATTATTTAGTATTATGAATGTCAAAAAGGTCTAGATATTATTTCAAAAACTAAAGATTAAATACTCAAATATACTGCCAACAAAACCATAATCAAACCTGGTCAAACTACTGTGGAACAGAGTCTTTTTATTTTGTGATACCAACCTGAACAACACAGCCCACTTTTTAAGCAGTGTCTCATTGTATTGGTCTCTTATTTCAAACAAAAGATCAAATAGTCTGTTCACAGGGAAGCCATAACCCTAGAAAACATAGAAAGAGGGCATATGTAAAAGACACAATCTCTATAAATGAATATATAGCAATGTATATAGTTTACATCTTCACCCATACAACCAAAACATTCCAACATGTAACAACCTCTTTTCACCAAGAAAGAAACATAGGAACTTCCTTATTTAGTTCCTTCCTTCCTATTTCTGGATTGGTTCATAGGCTGCCACAATGGCATTATCATATGGCAGGATGGTGTGGACACCAGTTTCCTTCACAATTCACTTCACAGAACATATGACCCTGGGTGCTTACCTTAATTTCTTTACATGGAGAGAGAAATCATAAGAGGGCATTTTGGCAAGCTTACTGGCTACTGAGGAAGAGGCTTTTCACTTGTAGATTCTGTACTTTGTAATTATGAATTTTGTTTTATTTGTGCCATAGTGTTCTAATATGATAACTCCTGTGTTTTCTATTTGTACCTGTTTTTTCATATTGTTGCAAAACACCTTGGAATCTCAGTTTTAGGGGAAAGGCAGGAAATAAGTCAAAATAATAAGTCAAAACATCAAAACATCCGGGCATCCCCTGGGCAACGTCCTTGCAGACAGCCAATTCTCTCACACCAGAAGTGACTTGCAGTTTCTCAAGTCGCTCCTGACATGACAAAAAAAGTCAAAATAATACACAAATATACCTGCCCTTAAATCAATAGTTCCCAACCTGTGGTCTGTGGACCACCAGTGGTCCCCAAGAACAAAAATATGGTCCGTGGCCTCACCATTACTACACCATTGCCTTGAAACCATGCAGCAACGAGAGTGACTGGTCTTGCGAAACCCTCTTAATAGTGCCAAGGCAATGGGGATGTCGGGAGGGGAGAGGCTGACTACCCATGAAAGATTACTACTGCCACATCAACTCTAGATTATTAAATATGTTGGGGGTTTTTTTGTGGGCGAGCAGATGGTGACTACTAGATGGCATATATTCTGTATCAGAAACTAAAGCTGATGTGGTCTATACAATACAATTTTCTGAATCAGCACCTCAAATAACCAAATTGAATCTAAAGTTGACCAAAAACTGTTTCATAACTCTTTTGGTACCAATGTTGGAGAGTGCTCCCTGGTCAAAATGGTCCCTGGTCAAGCGGTCCCTGGTCAAAAAAAGGTTGGGAACCACTGCCTTGAAGCATACAGTCTCTTCTCAAGAGTAAAACCCGGGAATTTGAACCCACTGAAATAAGCTAGGAGAAGGATTCCAATGGGAAATGAACATTTAAATTCAGTGGTGAACACAACACCAACCTGTAAAGTATCAGCAAACACAACTATCAGATTCTTCAGTTCCAGAACAAGATCAGGATCAGTGCAATAGGACTGGAAGTGAAAATAACAGGTTAAAAAAACAACCAAAAATCTAACAAAATGTAAATGAATTTTCAGCAGTCATGTCCAGTGAACTTTGTATCTCACTGACAATTAATCTTACAAGTGGGCCAATTCTAACAAGAATAGCCCTCCCCCCTCCACACACATGCACACACAGAGAGACAGATTGAGCAACATGTTACAATTCTGTACTTGAAATTATATTGTCACAATAAAGTTTCATAATATAAAAACAATTCTAACTAGTTCCTTGGGTAGACATGAGATGGGCAAACTAAACAAAGGAAAAATCTATATTATTAAAAGCGACATACTATAGTAACTAATACCGCTATGTAACAAATTTTGAAACATTTTCTGTTCCTGGTTTCAAAGTATTATTTCTGTTTAATTGTGTAGTACCTACTTTGAAAGTAGTTATACTCCAGAAACTTTGTTTTTGTGGCTGCCACAAACTATGCTGAATTGGTTGAGACTCGATAAGATATTAATTGAAAAATTATAACCAAATGTGATACAGGATGTCCCACAAAAACAAAGTTTGTGCAGTTTAATAAACCTTTTCCATGTTTTGATGACAGAACCAATTAGGAAATGACATTTATAACCCAGGAACAAAAAAACTGTGTTACGTAGTGTAATCCTTCTCCCAAATATAGCCAAGATTAAATGAATAGCGCTGTTCCAATTTCAAGTAGCTGGAAACAGATCTATTGCAACAAAGACGTAATGCCTTGGAAAGACCAAAGGGCAGCTCTAAGGGTTTTGCTGGTGAAGTTTATTTTGGAAACAGAGTTTTTGGAATGATAATTAGGAACTATTTCCTGGTACTGTTTTCAGTTCTAAACTAATTCGATCTGATCTAATGAAGAGGTCGGTTGAAACTAATTAGGACCGATTGCAATAATAACAGCAGATTAGCTCTGCATATTCTAAACTGCCGGACTAAAGGCACAGTTTGGAGGACCCAGGGAGTTGTAAATCAGAGAAGGATTATGCAGATAGCCCACGGCTGTGGCTCACAGCCTGATACTGCGGGGACAAACAAAAACTTGGCAGGGTCTCTCTCAAACCTGAGAAATGTTTAATTACAAACCCCCCACAATGATAGACCTGCAATTTTTTTCTCCTCTGACATGATCCTTCTTTTCAACACACTCCAAAGTTTGTTTAGTAAATTAACTTTAAGGATATTTTCACAGCGCTTGTTCACTTACCGAATGAGTTCTGAGGACAGCAATAATCTTTGAAAGTGCCATGTTCCAAAGTTCATCAGTGTACGCTCTGGTTATCAGTCCTTGAGTTACATGTAAAATGTGATCTTCAACTACAAAAAAGCTGAATACACACAAACATGAATTAGTACTGAAATAAGCATTAGTCTCTTACGTTTCTCTTAAAGTGTAATTAGAAATACATTGAATTTCTTCTATGTGTTCTCTCTCCCCCCCCCCCCCCCAAAAGACACATATATTGGTTTAAGATGAAGATGTTTAAGATCAATTCAGAGGGTGCTGTGGTTTTTAACTTTGAATTTGTTTTAATGGCTTTGAACTGGGAATTTTTAAATAATGTTTATATTTAATCCTGTTTGAATGTTCATATATGTATCATTTAAATGGTTATGCTGATGCTTTTATGTTAAGCTGCTTTGAGTCCGGTGAGGTGAACGTAGTAGTAGTAATACGTAGTAGTAGTAGTAGTAGTAGTAGTAATAATAATAATAATAATAATAATAATAATAATGGATGTGACTTACAAATGGAACTTGGAAAAGGGAGACAAAGGAGGGCCTGATTCTGGCAGCCCAAGAACAAGCCATTAGAACAAATGCCATCAAGGCCAAAATTGAAAAGTCAACGACAGATCCCAAGCATAAACTCTGCTGATGAAACAATAGATCACATTCTCAGCTGCTGCAAGAAGACTGTGGGTACAGACTACAAGCAGAGGCATAACACTGTTGCTCAGATGATTCATTGGAAATTGTGCCACAAATACCACCTGCCTGCGACAAAGAAGTGGTGGGATCACAAGCTGGAAAAAGTTACAGAAAATGAACACGTCAAACTACTCTCAGACTTCTGAATTCAGACTGACAGAGTTTTGGAGCACAATACTCCTGGCCTCACGATCCTGTTTAAAAACCAAGTATGGATCATTGATGTTGCAATCCTAAGTGACAGCAGGATTGATGAGAAGCAACTGGAAAAGCTGACACAATATGAGGATTTAAAGATCGAACTGCAAAGACTCTGGAACAAGCCAGTCAAGGTAGTCCCAGTGGTGATCGGAACACTGGGTGCTTTGCCTTAAGACCTTGGCCTGCACTTAAACACAATCGGCGCTGACAAAATTACCATCTGTCAGCTGCAAAAGGCCACCCTACTAGGATCTGCACGCATTATTCGCCGATACATCACACAGTCCTAGACACTTGGGAAATGTCTGACGTGTGATCCAATATAAAAACCAGCATAGTGATCTTGTTTGCTGTGTATTAATCTTGTTGTGTTTCAAATAATAATAATAATAATAATAATAATAATAATAGCAAACTAATATTGATTGTAAATGAACTAAAATAGGCAGAAAATGCTCACTATTTCAAAAATGGAATTTGCTCTAGGGCAATGGTTCTCAACCTGTGGGTCCCCAAGTGTTTTGGCCTACAAGTCCCAGAAATCCCAGCCAGTTTACCAGCTGTTAGGATTTCTGGGAGTTGAAGGCCGAAACAACATTTTGAGCTATGCAACCGAGGACAATACCATCACTGATATTTTGGAACTCACCCTACAATTTGACTGAAGTATCTTCTGTATCCTTCCACTGTTTCATGCTTTAAAAAAAAGAAAAAGAAATATTTAACAATGAATCGGCTCCAATGTTACATAAATACATAAAACTATCCCAACCCTCTTTTTTTGTTTTTGTTTTTTTGCGCCAAGTACCATGTTCGACTGTGGTTGTAAAACTAGTCTTGCTTGTTTCCTTCTCTGTTTTCTATAGTAGTTTTCAAATGTCTCTGCATCACCCTATGGGGGAAAATACACACATCATGTAAAGAAAACAGTTTTTTTAACATATATATACCACACAAATTACAGCTCAGGAGAAGAGATTTCTTACACCACACAGAAAGCATCTGCTGATAGTCTTACATTTCAACTAATTTGAAGCTTATTAGTAAGCTTATTATTAGTACCAGCATATATAGTAATACATCTTATTATATATATATAATTACAAGGTAATAGAGATTCCAGGTTCCATCCAGACCAAGAGCAGAATTTTGGAGGTAAATGGGATTTAACTTAGTCATTGACTAACTGAAGTTATACTGATTTCAGAAAGTCTGCTTCAGGTACGACTAAATCTGATTCCAGCCATACCAAATGAAATGCAAGGCAGGAAAAAGATTTTTGCCATCTCAGACTGTAAGCAAACTAAAATAGCAGACCTCACAACCTCTGAGGATGCCTACCATAGATGCAGGCAAAACATCAGGAGAGAATGCTTCTGGAACATGGCCATATAGCCTAGAATTTGAGGAAAACAGCATGACTTCACGGGGGCCTCTTAATTAGCAAGTTGTTTACCTAAGAGTTATGTCAGATAACACAGCTTTCAAGTGAGAAGCTAGGCTTGAGTTCCCTGGTTCTTGTTTCAAGTCAAGCCTTGGTTTTGGATTTAAATATCCTGGAAGTTTTCTATGTTGTTTTTATATTCCTGCTCAAGTTTTACTATGTACACCTTTTGCTTGTGGACTATGCTGAGCTTGTGATTTTTGGCTATTCCGGGACCGTGTTACCCTTGGAACTGTATGAGACATTTGGATTACTGTTTTGTTATCATCTTTGCTAACCTCTTATTTCTTTATTCCATATATTCTTAGGCAAGATGATAGAGCGGGCTGTACTGGGACAATTGCAACAATTTTTGGATGACACAGGCGGCCTGGACCCTTTCCAGTCAGGTTTCCGCCCTGGCCATAGGACGGAGACAGTCCTGGTTGCCATTACAGATGAACTTCGTCGCCAGTCTGATAACGGCGGATCAGCGTTACTGGTACTTCTCGACCTTACTGCAGCGTTTGACACCATTGACTACGATCTAATGATTCACCGTCTTGCCATGTCTGGAGTTCACGGTCAGGCCCTCAATTGGTTGGACTCATTTCTCCGAAACCGGAGCCAATGCGTGGAGTATATGGATCAAGTCTCTGAAAGATCTCCCCTCCTATGTGGGGTACCCCAAGGTGCAATTCTCTCCCCTCTTCTCTTCAACATCTATGTTAGACCCCTTGCTAGTTTGGCTCTGAGTTTTGGCCTAGACTGCTATCAATATGCGGACGACACCCAACTCCTTCTTCGCTTGGAGCCTGGAGCAATGTCAATACCAGACAATTTCACCTTATGTCTGGAGGCTTTGTTGAACTGGCTACGTGCTAGTAGACTGAAGGTGAACCCGGCAAAGACTGAGATTCTCTGGCATGGCCGCTCGATTGGTCTGACCCACTTGCTACCCACCTTCGATGGTGCTGCCCTATCTCCTTCGCCTACCGTTAAGAGCTTGGGTGTCGTTTTGGATTCGCAGCTGACAATGGAAGCTCAGGTTGCTGCTGCCAGCAAACAGGCCTTTTTCCATCTACGACAAGCGAGGCAATTGGCACCCTACCTATCTGATGAGGCTCTGGCAACAGTCATCCATGCCACGGTCACGTCTAGGCTGGACTATTGCAACGCCCTGTATGTTGGCCTTCCGATGTCTACGACATCAGAATGCGGCAGCCAGGTTACTCACAAGAACGCCCATGAAATGCCATATAACACCAGTGCTGCAACATTTACATTGGCTTCCAACTGAGTACCATGGCCTGTATAAGATGTTAGTTCTGACCTTTAAAATTCTTTACGGCCAGGGTCCATCGTACCTTAGGGACCGTCTCTCATTCTCCCATCATCGGAGGTCGTAACGACCATCCCAACGTGACTTACTTTATATACCGGGTCCTAGAGAAGTGCACCTGGAAAGGACCAGGCGCAGACCTTTTTCTATTTCTGCTCCTGCCTTGTGGAATTCCTTGCTGCCCTATATAAGAGCCATGCGTGAGTTAGGGCCTTTTACCCTAGAACTTAAGACTTGGCTTTTTACTAGTGCTTTTGATCTATGTTAATTTTTATCAATATCTGTATGCATGTATTTTTTATCCTTTACAATTTTAGCTTGTAAATCGCCTAGAGCATCTTGGATGGAGGGCGATTAATAAGTAATTAAATGATGATGATGATATATTTTATGTGTTTTTACAATAAACTGTTTGCTTATACTCTGGACTCTTGTGTGGTGCTGTGGTCATAGGTTTTTCCAGGCCTGGGTGCAACACATATTTATCTTTGAAGTGTAGATACATAGGTTCAATGCTTTAGACAATTCAAAGCAATTTGTTCCACAAACACGAATAGACAAAATTTGACAGAAGTACAAAAAGAAAAAGAGAATGCTATACATACCAGTACTGAATAAATGTGCAAGCACCTATAAACAGGAGAGAAATCTACGAGGTCATGAGCTGTCAAAACCTGTAGGAAGGGAAAAAAACAGAACACACAAAATCTGGTAAGCAATTATATAATATTACAAAGTCAACCAAGTGCAACAAACTTATCAAAGTAGATAGAAAGGAGATATTCTCAGTCTAAGGCAAGGATCAATGATCTAATCGATGTGACAATTTTATCTGTGTCATATCAGAGGAAAAGCCTTTTGACTATGCTTTTACACAGAAGATCAGAAAAAAACATGGAAATGTCATAAACTGATTTAAACAGAATCTATCACATTCAGCACTGGTAAATGTACACATTAGAAGGGTCCAAATGCAAGTGTGTAAATTTGAAAGCTACCCATGAAGAACAAAATAAGGCCACGCTTATCTGAAATCATGAATTTGAAAGTTATGGAAATTGATTATTTTCTCCTTTTTACTACGAAATCTCAATGAATCCAAAGAAAGGCAAACCGATCTACAAAATCATAAGCTAGTTTCTTAGCAGAAATGGGTGAGAATTTCAGTTCAGTTCATTTTTAAAAGTTTACAAAAATTAGAAATATCAAGACAGAAAGAACTTCAGATTAAACAAGTGTGGGAGGAACTGAGGCCCCTTCCACACAGCTGAATAAAATCCCACATTATCTGCTTTGAACTGGATTATATGGCAGTGTGGACTCAGATAACCCAAGGCCCTTCCCCACAGCTGTATAACCCAAGGCAAAAAATCCCACAATATCTGCTTTGAACTGGGTTATCTGAGTCCTCACTGCTATATATTCCAGTTCAAAGCAGATAACGTGGGATTTTATTCAACTCTGTAGAAGGGGCCCCAGTTCAAAACAAATATTATGGGATTTTTATTCTGGGTTATATGGCTGTGTGGAGGGCCCTAAAAGATGTGTCCATTCGGGCTTTAAAACGTGAAGTTCAGTCCCTATGCATTCAACAATGTAGATGCTGACTTCGACATGTCATCTTTTTTCCTCAATCTTTCTTTGAGGGGCTCTAAAATCTTTAAATCTTGCATGAGAGGCAAAAACAAGATGTTTACCAATATGCGAGGAACAGTTATATCTATTGCGACTGATTCTGGCTTATACAAATGGTGCGGGGAACGTTTTTTCATTCCATTTTTATTACTTACAACAATATGTCATATTTGGGTTAAAAGCAATGAGAGGTTTGTTTTTTTAAATTCATTGTGAGGAGGAAAATATTTCTGACCCCTTCTTTCAAGTGTAACAGTCACCCACAGGGCACCATTTGCAGCATTAGTATCAGATCAAAATATTTGCTTTATTTATTTATATTGCGGATTAGACACAAAGCTAAGCCTGTGGGGCAGCAAATACAACCTCAAAGCACATTCCAACCAGCTTGAAATGGTTACCATTGCAGCAGCTACTGGTGAATTGCTGAGTAGCAATTTGGTGGCTGCGGTTCTTATACATATGTCAGGGGAAGTAGCAAGGTCAATCTTTAATGAGGTTCCTAACAGGGTGATTTTTTAAAATATGTCTGTAAGTGCATTGTGTTTTTATCTTCCAGGATCTGGTGCTTTTTGGAAAAAGGGGGGATGTAATTATTTATAAAGGACAGGATTGTGAGGGGCATATATCTGCCTTATTGACATTTTTTGAAAGGTGCAGTTGGGCTTGAGTGAGTTTTTTTGGGCTGGGTGGCATTAATGAAGAAATAATAATTTTCTCTTTTAATGTGTTAGATCTATTTTATACCTTAAATGTAAACATCCGTTTTATGTTATTGAATTGTTGTGTAGTACTTCCTTCAATACTTGACATATTTTTTTCTTACTATTTTCTTACTACCTTGTCACACTTGGGACTTTTGGCCCCTCGCTACACTTTGGGGATGGGGCCTGGTGAGCACCATCACATGACACTGACTTGGCCCCACCCCACTGATCCCAATCAGGCGAGGAAGTGTCAAAAGGTAAATAGTGTTTCTGTTACCTCCAATTGAGCTACTCACAATTTCTCCCCTTTCCCCCATCTAATAGAGACAGAGGATGCCAACATGCTTTGTCCCATTCGCTCTTTTTGATGGGGGAAGAAGAGAGGGCGTGCCGGCGAAATGGAACAAGATTGGGGTGGGGGGGTCACCTGTATGTTGAGGTCCTTAATCTGAAATAGGATTTGATACAGAGGCAGACAAATCTATCAGGTTCAGGTTCAGGTCCAGTCTGGGACTAACTAAGAGCCAATCCAGATAGGCCCAAAAACTGGGACCAGCCTCAGGTTTACCCAAACGACACCTCTGGTAAAACCGAATTAATTCAGATCCCATTAGATTTCCTATTAGATCCGGGCCTTCCTGAAAAGCCCAGGTATAATAGGGTATTGGGCCTGTGAGACTCACTACTGGGTCATCCTGGGACGATCCAGGGGTGAATCCCCATTGCTATCTCACACTTTTTGGGTTCTTGGAGCCCAAGGTGTGGGATGGCTCCCATCCTCTCCCCCAACCCTCAAGATAATCCCTAGAAAATAAAACTTATCAGGTCGCCATTACATCCCTCCTTGCACTTTCCTGGTGCGAGGAAATGACGTGGTGAGAGACGGGATGGGGGTGGGGTGGAGATAAGGAACCCGTCTGTGAAGGCCTAAAATGCTTGTCAAGGTAGTTTCTCCCATTCCCAATTCATACAAAGAAGTAGGAGACACAAGCAACGGCAGCTCTGTGCTACCAAAAATTGCCACTCAATGATTTGGCAGCTACCTGAATATGGTTCTGGATTTCCAGAACCAGTTTCTATGAGGAGAAAGAGGTTCTAAGAAAACTATACGAACCCCTTAAAGTTCCCATCTTATTCCCAAAAGCCACTGGGCAAGCTTCAGCTTTCTATTTACAGATTCTATCCCAAAACACTTAACATGCAGATGTGACCAGAGTATAATTCTCACTTACTCGAGCTATCATAGTCAGTGGTAAGGAATGATGGGACCTGTGAAAAAAATTCTAAAAGTTGCAGTCCAATAATATCTGAGATCTGATGTCCAACAACTGGAGTCCCAACATTTTACTTTCTGCATCCTGAAATGTATGATTTGGGGAAAGTGAATAAATAATTTAAAAAAATAGAAATTTGAGACCAAAATACCTCATCTTCATGTCCTTCCTCCTCTTCCTCTTCTTCCACGGCAAGGTTTTGCTTTGAAAGAACCTCATTCCTTAATTCTGGAATTCCATCATTTATATACTTATTCTTCCCATAACGGACATTGTTTGGCTTCTGGAGAACAGTATTAAAGGCTTTCTGCTGCTGTGCCTGAATGAACAAAAAAAAAAAAACTTACTGAATGTAACAAGACCACACAAGGCACTAAGAACCAAGGTATCTTAGGCCCCTTCTACACTGCCATATAATTGAGATGATCAAAATAGGTAATCCAGATTATTTGATTTGAACTGGACTATATGAATCTACACTGCCATATAATCCAGTTCAAAGCAGATAATCTGAATCTTATATGACAGCTAAGAAGGGGCCTTAGACAAGAGCTGGGTTGGTAGAGCTCTGTCTTCAAACAAAGGTAGACCAATATGAATATAAGCAAAATTATTTGTGAAATGGATAATTTCATGATTTGCAAGGATGGCTGCTGAGCTCTTCTTTCACCCACAGCTTTGCTGTTCTTCAGCCTCTACATCCCAGTCAGCACCTTTATGATCTTGGAATCCAACAGAGAGCAAAGTAACGGAGGACAAAAAACTAGTGGGCAAGTGAAAGGTCACCAGCCCCCTCGCCCACTTCTTGTCCAAGTGAATGTGATGCACACCCACACCCACAAACCACTCTTCAAGACACTCAGCACAATCTTTTGAAATTAGGATTTGCTGAAGTCAGCTTATTTCATTTTAAGGAAGGAAGGAAGGAAGGAAGGAAAGAGAACTGGAAAGGGAAGGGGAAACCAATTCTTTATTCTGTTTATCATGTTATTATTTTTAAATATACCTAAATCACACATCATAGCTTTCCATAATTATTCCATTCATTCAACAGGTCTTTGATTGGTGGAGGGGTTTGTTTTTTTTTAAATCTAAAAACAAGTATGACAGAAAGATACTGCAAAAGTTTGATATAGTTAATTCCTATTATCAGGAAAAATGAATGGGATTACAATCACATCCACATGGGAGTTTGTATAATATGGAATGTTGTGTATGTGCTCACAAATGCACACATATGAGGGAAAAAGGATTTGTGCTATGCCTCCATCATTCAAGGCCTGAGGCTTAGTTATGACTGATATCACCAAAAATGCAGTTCAGAAATAATACATTAAGTTATTTTTTTGAGATGTCAGCAAATTTACCTGTTTCATTGCTGTTTCACCAATTTTGTCTGAATGCTTCCGAATACTCTCCAGAAAGTCCTTAAGATCCGACATGGAAATTTCTTTAATTTCCTCACGAAGTTTTGGAAGGTTCTCAATCATTAACTGACAAAACCGGTACTGACTAACCCTAGGGAAGTATATATTTTCTAGCTGTTCCATAGTTTTTAAAGCAGAATAATATCTAGGACAAAAAAGGGGGGAAAGAATGATTAATGTTTCAAATTTTTAAAAAGTGAACAGAACAGTATTTTAATTGTTATCTGAATGTGCTTCAAATGAATACACACACACACACATACATACATATATATTAAACTTAAGAACAAACCTACAGAACCGATTATGTTCGTAACTTGAGGACTGCTTGAACCTGTATTTGCATTGGAAATGGGATCCAAGTCCAATAATTTATGTTTCATATAGACCCATGGTTCTCAACCTGTGGGTCCCCAGATGTTTTGGCCTTCAACTCCCAGAAATCTAACAGCTGGAAAACTGGTTGGGATTTCTGGGAGTTGTAGGCCAAAACACCTTTGGCACCACAAGTTGAAAACCACTGATGTAGACTTTACTTACTTAGGCGATCCCTCATTATCCGAGTATGATAGCCTTCCAAGTGTAGTGTCTTGGCAGTGGGTACGTAGGTGACTGTGCAGCCCTATTATTGATCTGTATGTTCTTCTTCAGTGAGGGCATCAGTTTCCAGGTGGAAGGTGGTCCCTGTTAGGGTTGGCTTGATTTGCCTTCCTCTTGGTACGCTTCTCCCTTTCACCCTCTATTCGTGCCTCATCGAATTCCACAGCACTGTTGGTCACAGCTGACCTCCAGTTAGAGTGCTCAAGGGCCAGGGCTTTCCAGTTCTCAGTGTCTAAAGGTTAGATTTAAGCTCATCTCTAAATCTCTTTTTCTGTCCACCAACATTTCATTTTCCATTCTCGAGTTGGGAGTATAGTAACGGATTTGAGAGACGGTAATTGAGCATTCGGACAGTCCAGTGGAGTTGATGGCATATGAGCATCACTTCAAAGCTGGTGGTCTTTGCTTCTTCCAGCATGCTTACATTTGTTTGCTGTCTTCCTAAGAGATTTGCAGGATTTTTTGGAGGCAACACTGATGGAATCATTCCAAGAGATGAGTGTGATGTCTGTAGATAGTCCACGTTTCGCAGGTGTACAAAAGGGTTGGGAGGACAATATCTTTATAAACAGGCACCTTGGTCTCACTGCAGAGGTCCTGATCTCTGCTTCATTTGGGAAAAGGCTGTACTCACAGAGCTCAGGCGGTGTTGTATTTCAGTGTCAATGTTGACTTTTATGGAGAGGTAGCCTCCAAGATTGCAGAAATGGTCAACATTTGCTAATGCTACATCATTAAACTGTATTTATGACACTGCTGGTGACTGCTGGAAGAGCACTTTGGTTTTCTCGATGTTCAGTAAGAGACCGAGCTTCTCGTATGCTTCTGCAAAGGTGTTTAGAGTGGTTTGTAGGTGTTCTTCTGAATGCTACATTATCATCAGCATATTGGAGTCCTATAACAGATGTTGTAACCTTGCTTTTGGCTTCCAGTCTGCTGAGGGTAAACAGCTTGCCATCTGTCCAATAGATGATTTCCACTCCGGTGGGAAGCTTCCCATCAACAAAATAAAGTATCATAGCAATGAAAATGGAAAATAAGGTTGGGGTAATAACACATCCCTGTTTCACACTTGATTCCATATTAAATGGGTCCCTCAATGGAATGCCCCCTATAAACCTTACACACATCGCCTAAAGGTACTTTCTTGCAATGTTTTAATAATTGTGTGCATGTACATTAAACCGTCCAGAAGTGAAAGTGTTATTATTTCAGTCACGCATGTGCACAATTTTGAATTTGGAATATTTCAGAAAAGGAATGCTTAGCCTATAGCTGAATACACTGGCCAAGTTAAAAACATAGTTCAGTATCCTGGCCGGGAACAGACATTGAGCCAATGCCTGCATTTTGGAGCTAACAGAGGAGTCCAGTTCGAACTAACCGGTATCAGAGAACAGAAGGCAGATAAACTGGCATTACTGTTATTCCTAAATTGCTAGACCAACAGGAAGGTTACATCCAAAAGAGATCTACATCATTTTACTAGAACAATTTGGTTACTTCATATCCTTGGATTACAACATATCAGACTTCTATTGACATAAGCAATTGCCCCAGGATTGCCCCAGTGCAATCCTTAAGAAAATCTCTTCCAGCTTTACTGTTACAGCACCAGAGTTGTTAATAGTGAAAGGCCAAGGCAGTGACATCTCCAGCTCATCCCCTGTTTGGGTATCAGCCAGCATGTCAACTACTTAAATCAAGAAAGTAAGGTTGCTTACCTATAATCATGTTTCTTCTAGTGGTAACTGTGAAATTCACACCTGTGGTATTTCCCTGCGTCCACGCAGCTGATTCGGATCTTTCTTGAAAGCTTTTCCTAATTAGGGACTCCAGCCCCGCCCATCTACTCCTAATAAAGCCAGGCAGCGGGGCTTGGAGCCTTAATTCCGTACCGCGAAAGACAGTCGGAGATAAAAGGCATGACAGAATGTGGGGAGGATGGGCGGGTTGTGTGAATTTCACAGTTACCACTAGAAGAAACATGATTACAGGTAAGCAACCTTACTTTCTTCTGCGTGGTACTGTGAAATCCACACCTGTGGTAGACTAGCGAGCAGTCCCACGGATGGTGGGTGTCATGCTAGTGCAGAAAAAAGTACTGCTCTCCCAAAAGCCGTCTCCTTCTTGGCAGCTAAATCCAATTTATAATGGGAGACAAAAGTATGCGGTGTTGACCATATGGCCACCCGACAGATATCATGCAGAGGCACACTGTGCAAAAAAACCATGGAGGCTGCCAATGCTCTAGTGGAATGAGCATGGATCTGAACAGGTAAGTCCAGTCCTGCCATTTCACAAGCTAGCCGGATAGCTGCAACTATCCAGGCCGCCACCTCTGGGTAGAAACAGGAAGGCCCACAGTATCCCTACGGTACTTAACAAAAAGTCATAGTGAGTTCTGTAATGGAGCTATGCGGTGGACATAAAAAGCAAGAGCCCTCCGCACATCAAGAAGGTGCAAAGACTGCTCCAGGGGAGTAGAAGGATTGGAAATAAGGTTGGAAGGACAATGTCCTGAGACATATGAAACTATGATGCTGCCTTAGGTAAAAAGGGAATGTCTGACTGAGGGAGCCAGCAAGAGAGTTCTTGATGAATGGCACTGATGGTCATGGTATACCAGTCCCAGATTCTGATGATGAGGGCAAGCAAATCACAATCGTGGTGGTGGTAGTAAGGTGGACAATACTGTCCATGAGCAAATGAGAGATAAGGTGCAGTGCCATTTCTACTGCGAGTAACTCCAAATAGTTGATGTGCTCCATGCCCTCTATGGCCGCCTAAGGACCATGGATGGTGTGACCCTTGAGGTGAGCTCACCACACTGAGAGGGAAGTGTCGGTTGCTAACATCGCCCACACAGAGATTGGAGCGATGAGTCCACTAGTTGAGAGACCTGTGGATGGCTAGAGGGACAATGACACATTCATTGGGCTCATCCTGCATGGGATGAAGTGCCCGAAGAAACCAATTCTGGAGAGGCCGAAGGTGCAAACAGGAGAAAGGAGTGGCAGCTGTGGTGAATGCCATGTGTCCCAAAAAGCACTGGACATCCTTGGCATGGATGTATGGCGTCTGCCAGACTCAAAGAGCTAATGAATGCAGATTCAGAAACCTGTCTGCTAGCAAGTAGGCCCTTGCATGCCAAGAGTCCAATACAGGCCCAATGAATTGGTTGTTTGGATAGGCTGAAGAAGAGATTTTACCTTGTTGATAAAAAGACCAAGCGTCTGCTATAAAGACAGAGTAAAGTGAATGTTCCTCTGTAGATACTCACAGGACTGTGCACCAGCAACCAGCCATAAATATAGGGGTAAACTACTACCCCGTGCACCCAGGGATGAACAGGCATACAGCCATCTCCTTAGTAACACCTGTGGAGCTGTGGAGATACCAGAATGAAGAACTTGAAATGAAAAAGCCTGACTGCTAGTAAAAAGTGACAAAAATCTACCGTCTTGTGGTCTAATACCACATGAAATAGGCATCCTTCAAATCAATGCTACTGAACCATGTCTTGCTGGATAACAGAGGGAGGATGGTTGGTAATGACAACACCTGAAATTTGCAATATGCAATATATGCATAAAATCCTGTAAGGTCCAAAACTGGCCAAAGCCCACTGCCTTTATTGGAAACCAAAAAACAGTTGGGGAAAAGGGAAAAGAAGGAAACATAGAAAGATGTAAAGAAGCTACTGCTCCTTTTGAAACAAAGTAATTACCTCCTGCTAGAACACAGGAGGAGGAGTGGCCCGTAGAGTCCCTACTGGGGACAGTTTGAAAAATTCAATTGCATAAACATGCTCTGTAATCTCCAACACCCATGAGTGAGAAGAGATCTAATGCCATGCATCTAAAAATGATGAGGTGGAGCTCCAAAAACTGGAGCTGAAGGGTTGGAGGCTATGAAAGAAGAGAAAATGCATGCGAAAAAACTCATGGCCCTGATCTACTTCTTCCCTTTAGTTTGTTGTCACCCCTGGATAATTAAGCTGAGGGGCTGGCCACCACAATCCAGGCTAGATTGTGGTAAAAAGCCAAACTTAGAAGCAGGCTATGTTCTGCCATGGGCAGTTATCCTGCCATTGCTCTGCCTTCTTTGGAGAGGGTAGAGGATCTACACATGCTGGTGGATGGCTGCTGCAACAGCAGCAAACACCTTTAGTACTGTATCGGTGCTGTGCTTAGCCGTAGCGTTGTGATGAGAAGCTAAGGTGAGATACTACTGACAGAAAGCCCTTGGGATCTGTTGATGTTGTAGGGGAAGAAGATCCAAATAAGGTGCTGAGCTATGCCACAAGAGCACCTGATAGGCTGCCATACAAGCATGGTAATGAATCATGCAAGTGAGTAGGCTAGCAGTGAGGTGGATCTTCTTATCACAGTGGATTAAACAACTTTGACCACAATAAAGTTCAGTTTAGTAGGCTTAACTAACCACTCTGCTGAAGAGGTGCGTATGCAGTAAAGTGCATTTACAAACTTAGAAATTCCAGACACAGATACAGGAGTTGCCCTTTGTTTTTCTCCAAGCTTAAGCGAATATGGAAGTGCTGGGAGAACTGGGAGAACTGTACTTGGAGCTTGTTTCTGCTGTTGCTCAACTGAGAAAAGCAGATCCTCTAAGCAATCAAGGAGGAAAATTAGGTAACACATCCCCTAAGGAAGCTGGGATGGAAAAATCCTCCTCAAGAGTAGGAGAAATCTGCTACTCATAGGAGTCAGAATCTACATCAGACTCATTGACTGGTTGCAGCTGAAGGAAGCACCAGAATGAGCTTAGGAAAAAGTTTTAATAAACTCCTGAAAACCAAAAGAAGGGTCTACAAATCCTTGAAAAGGAAAGGAGGGTGCAGTTTGTGCCTATGCAAAAGAGTAGCAACCTACCTGTTGAGGCATGGGCCAAGTGGAGATGGGGCCCAAAAGACACAGTACTTACAGTCTGAGCCGTCACTGAAGCTCCCAGGCAGCATGACGCAGAGGGAGGATAGTAGCCCGAAGGCCCCTCCAAGGAGTTATATTCCATGGGCTTAGACCCAAAGCCTTGGCAGCCATCACTCACACAGGTGGCGTGGCTACCTTGAGCCTCCCCTCCCCTGAGGGGGGCAAAAGCATGGCAGGAATTGTTGCAACCCGAAGGCCCCTCCAAGGCGTTATATGCCATGGGCGTGGAGGCAAAGCCTTGGCTAGCCATCACTCACATAGGTGGCGTGGCTGCCTTGAGCCTCCCCTCCCCTGAGGGGGGCAAAAGCATGGCAGGAATTGTTGCAATCCAAAGGCCCCTCCAAGGCATTATATGCCATGGGCGTGGAGGCAAAGCCTTGGCTAGCCATCACTCACACAGGTGGCGTGGCTGCCTTGAGCCTCCCCTCCCCTGAGGGGGGCAAAAGCATGGCAGGAATTGTTGCAACCCAAAGGCCCCTCCAAGGCGTTATATGCCATGGGCGTGGAGGCAAAGCCTTGGCTAGCCATCACTCACACAGGTGGCGTGGCTGCCTTGAGCCTCCCCTCCCCTGAGGGGGGCAAAAGCATGGCAGGGATCGTTGCAGCGTCCACTGCCTGCTGGGGTAAATGGGGCAGGGAAAGCACGGGCAGTAAGAGCAAGCTGTCCTTAAAAAAACAGAGACAGCTGAGAGGCGTGGCTGCAACCCAAAACAAAGTTATTGGCACAAAGCCACAGTGGCAGTTTGTTGCCACAAGCTCTACCAGTTCCTGGGTCTGTAAGAGGTGGTAGGCTGGTAAAAGTCTTCTTCCCTCCTGCTTTCTGAGCGAGGGGAACAGAAGAAAAAGAAGGTAAGTTACTGCCCATTGCCAAAGGCAAAAAAGCCTGCGCCTCAGAGGACACGGCATTTTTTTTTTTTTAGAGGGAGGGAGTGGGTTTGTCCTCCCACTAGCCTAAATAGGATAAACAAAGGTCCCAGAACACAAGTTGGAATTGCTGTCTGTTAGAGTAGTCAAACTGGAGTCCTTGAGTCAAACCAATAATTGTTTTAGGAGAGAACACCGAGTTGTTGCTGCTTTCGCGGACAAAAGGAATTAAGGCTCCAAGCCCCACTGCCTGGCTTTATTAGGAGTAGATGGGCGGGGCTGGAGTCCCTAATTAGGAAAAGCTTTCAAGAAAGATCCGAATCAGCTGCGTGGACGCAGGGAAATACCACAGGTGTGGATTTCACAGTACCACGCAGAAGAAATAGTTTTCTAAGATCTACAGAGACACTCGCTGGAACACCTCAACAAGTGAGAGTCCAAAAATGGCGGGCTCAAACCCAGTACCTCAATCAATGGCTGATACCAAATGAGAGACTCCTTCCTGGGCACAGAGAAAACTGGGTGACTTGAAAGGCACTGAACAGACTGCGCTCTGGCACTATGAGATGCAGAGCCAACCTTAAGAAATGGGGCTACAAAGTGGAATCCACAACATGCGAGTGTAGAGAAGAGCAAACCACAGACCATCTGCTGCAATGCCCTGCTACATGCACAATGGAAGACCTTCTTCTAGCAACACCAGAGGCACCAACTGGCCAGCTACTGGTCAAAGGACATTTAATCAACTACCAAGCTTGCAAACTTTGTGTTTTGTTTTGTTTGTTTGTTTGTTTAAAAAATGAAATACAACTGTCTGGTCTGCTCCTGACACGATAAATAAACCAGAGTTGTTTTTTAAACATTAAAATAGGACTTTATCTTCAACTATATTTGCCATAATTGTAGGATAGCAATGATAATACATGCCCTCTCATGGGCCACTGCTCCTTCAATGCTTTACTGTGAGAAAGAGCCCCTTCCCCAGAGAAATGAGGCATGACACAGATGTTTTCAAGACCCCCGCTACCCATTTTCTGGCACAAGAAATGCCACAGCAGCAAAATGCAGCAAGAGGCACTTTGTTTTGGTTGGGATGTAAGGGAAGTCAGTTACACAGCCAGATAAATCTGGTAAGAGATAGCCATGCAAGCCAAAAACTAGGGAGAAAGAAGCCGTTACCTAATAAAGAGGCTTAACCTGTTTTCGGAAAGTACCAGTCCAATTGTAAACTAAACTCTCTGCCCAAAATGTTAAGAAAGGTGACTGGGGACCCAAACAGAAACACTGACATTTTGACAGAAACACACACACACAGTAACTGTTTCTATCAACATCAGAGCCTTCCCACGTACAGCTAGGATAGAGAAATGAAGATTTGGTCTACTGTATGTAGTAAATGTTATTGATTAGCCCTTAGGCCATATCATAATACCAAACCAAACAACGAGGCTCTATGTAGAAAGTTAAAATAAGACACTTTTCTTATAATGAATAAATACGATAAAACTGAATATATACATCGTATTTTCTTATCACCCCTACAATTTACCCCGATCAGCCTCACATATGTGGTTCTCAAACATATTGTTTTGCTTAAATATAGAGCTTACTGAATAAATATTCTTCCCCTTCAATGTAAATTCCTTTCAGACCCTAAAATTTTACCATTGTACAAAATAGTTCATATCTGGAACATCTACATTTGCTGTATTTGTATTCCCTTGGGTACTTTGCATGCTTCTTTTCTTTGAATGACTAAAGTGTATTTCTAAACACATAAATCAAATGAAGTTTTAAATTACTGCCATACTACAGATTTAGGGACAGAATGAAAGTGTTATTAGGAGGAACAGAATTCTAGGAAGGGAGAGCAATGCCTTCATTTTGCCCCATCTCGAAGCTATATTCCTGGCCTCTCCACAGTTGCTCTGAAGCATGGTCATGAAAGAAGAAAACTAACGTTGTTCAGTAGTAAGGACAATGTTTTTTGCATATTATTTGGTGGCATTTCTCTTCCTGTATCCCAGGCCATTATCCAATACCAAAAATAGACTTCTAAGGCCCCTTCCACAGAGCTGAATAAATTCCCTTATTATCTGCTTTGAACTGGAACATATGGCAGTGTGGACTAAGATATCCCAGTTCAAAGCAGATATTGTGGGATTTTCTACCTTGATTTTTGTTGTTTATTCATTCAGTCGCTTCCGACTCTTCATGACTGCATGGGCCAGCCCACGCCAGAGCTCCCTGTCAGCCGTGGGCACCCCCAGCTCCTTCAGAGTCAAGCCAGTCACTTCAAGGATACCATGAGTTATGTAGTATTGACTTTGCAATGTTTATATATCGATGCTATGGTTTTTAATTGTTTTAATCTGTTTTGTGATGTTCAAGCATTGAATTTTGCTACTGTAAGCCGCTTTGAGTCGCCCGAGGGCTGACAAAAGCGGTATATAAATTGCGTAAATAAATAAATAATCCATTTATCTTGCCCTTGGTCAGCCCCTCTTCCTTTTTCCATTCCCCCTCCCCCCCCAGCATCATACTCTTCTCTACGGTATCCTGTCTTCTCATGATGTGGCCAAAGTACTTCATCTTTGCCTCTAATATCCTTCCCTCCAATGAGCAGTCGGGCTTTATTTCCTTGATATTCTAAGTCATATGCCTGTGTGGAAGGGCCCTAAGCTGTCCTGACAAGATCTTTGCACAAAACACACTGGAAAGTGCACATGACAATCTAGAAATAAGAAAGCTGGGAGATAAAATAATGCTTTCCTACGACTTGCTGGATTGAAAAATGATCAGTGACAGGCTGATGTAGTGAAGCAGAAGTACCATGTGACACTGA
Source organism: Anolis sagrei (assembly GCF_037176765.1). Lineage (NCBI taxonomy): Eukaryota > Metazoa > Chordata > Lepidosauria > Squamata > Anolidae > Anolis > Anolis sagrei. The sequence continues at coordinate 186,616,771 of NC_090023.1, forward strand.
AATGTATTTTTTATTGTGAGTTAACTATGATCTATGTTTAATTGTTCCACTTACAGCTAATGTTGGGTTAGTAACTTTGCTTCCCAGCTATAACATGGGTCCAGTATTGCACATAACTTGTAGAACTTTATTCTGATGTGTCAAAAGCTATTCTGATGTAGATCAACAGCTCCATCTAGAGTTCTGCTGCCGATCTATGCCCTTTCATTTAACTCCCTTTGTGCAGTTTAATATCCCTCTGTAATACGGGCCAATAACATTTCAGGTAAATCTTATTTTGTTATTAGATCAACTATACTGGGGCCCTCTTCCTACAATTACACTAACTCCAGAAATCTTTCAATGTGCTATTTTAACCTTTTGTGCAGACCACAAAAATGATATTTTTGCAGTTTAATAAATCTTTTCCATGTTTTTATGATAGAACCAATTAGGAAATAGCATTTGTAACTCAGGAAAAAAAGTTGTGTTATAGCATTATGACTCCACTGTAATGGCAACATCTCCATCCTATGGAAACTTGCAATTTGGAGCTAAGAAAGGGTATTTATCACTCTCAGCCAGAGAGCTCTAATATTCCTTTGAAACTAGCAACGCCAAGATTCCACTGAATGCAATCATAAGTATTAAAGTCTAATCATGGTGCTATAATTGCAGTTAATGAAATTAAGAGGCTCTTAATTTCCCAAAGAAGATGTAATCCACGGATCTTAAATTCCCATAAATATGCAGTATACAGCCCCAGTGCAGGCTCTGAAAATAACAACTCCGCACAAGCAGGAAGGGATGTTATAAGCTGTGCCGAAGTGGACGACGGATGTGGTCCCGATTTACTAGAAGTTCTAGAAAACATTATTTATATCTTTTTCTTATGTATATGGACAGGAATGTGCTGGGGAGGAGCTGCAAAATGAGGGCAATGAGAGGCCCTCCCTCCATTACATTTTCCTTCAGTCTCCAAATTTCTCCCAATGAAGATAATGAGACATTGAAAAACATTCAATTAATACTCTTGCATTTGCTGTGTTCACATTCCCTTGGTAACTTTACTTATCTGTTTTCCTTGGATGCTGAAACTGAATTTCTGACCACTTGGTGGATGGTTTTAAGCCACAACAATGCTAGAAAACATGATATCAGGGAGAATTCTTATAAGGTGGCAGTGATTGAGGGCAAACTGAATTTTCTTCTGCAAGACTATAATCAATTAGAGAAACAATTTGTTGCCCTTTCTGAAGTTAAAGCAGCCAGTTTATACACAAGAGAAAATGTCTGATGAAAAATATAATCATTTTCTTTGAAATTGAAACAGCTTTTTATGAGCTTGGCAATCTGATTGTATTTGTTTGTTTGTATTTGATGTGTCTGCTGACTTACTAAAACAATGATCTATCTGTGCTGCCCTACAAGCTGAGTTCATGTTTGGCCTTTCCTATTAGCTGGGTCATGCATCATAACATTCCCATTCTATAAGGAATTGCTTTGGAAGTCTGCTAGGTCAGTATACTGGCAAAACTCAAGATTTTTTTTTAAGGTAACTTATTTTCTATTTTCTTTGCATATTAACAGAGCAAATGAGACCTCCAATAAACTCACCTCGTACTTGCATTAACCATTAGAATAGACACAGATATGAAAACCTTATGATGAAAAGGGAAGTTTCCAACTTGGAAATATTTCTGTGGCTTTCTCTATGAACTTGAGGATATATTTGTCACTTTTCCTATAACAAGGGTACTCAAACTAAGGCCCAGGGACCAGATACAGGCCTCCAAGGTCATTTACCCGGCCCTCGCTAAGGGTCAACCTAAGTCTGAAATGACCTGAAAGAACAACAATAGTCCTATCTCATCAGCCAAAAGCAGGCCCACACTTCCCACTGAAATACTAAGTTTATATTTGTTAAAATTGTTCTTCATTTTAATTATTGTATTGTTTTAAGTGTTTTTTGCACTTCAAATAAGATATGTGCAGTGTGCATAGGAATTCATGCTTTTTTCAAATTATAATCCAGCCCTCCAACAGCTTGAGGGACTGTGACCCGGCCCTCTGTTTAAGTCTGAGGACCCCTGCCCTATAACAATGTATTCCTTATTTGCTGGTAATGCTTCTCAATTTTGATAATATTTGTTGTTTATGTAGATGGTGGGGGTGAATGGAGATGTCCAACAGTACATCCAGACTAGAGCCACACTCTTCCCAAAGTAAACTTGGGACACAACCAAAGAAGGAAATTAAGCTAGGGAAAGTAACAACCATTTGTACACTGCCTTCTGTATTTCTGTTTTGTAGTGTGCACAACTTGTCTCACCTACTCTCAATATTTAGAGCTATTACCTATTAGCAGGTATTCTTACTTCATGCATCTGCAACATCAGATTTTGGACAGCATTAATTTCATTGCTACTGGGCAAACTATCTCCTCACCCATCCACACAGGCATAAGAGTGTTCCTTCTCATCCAAGAAATGTTGGTGTTGATGCAGTCAATGTTCAAACTAAGTGTAGTTTATCAGCTGAAGCGGGGAATTACAGCCATGCAACAAAGCATCACAGATTAAGAATTAGTGATGCTTCCATTAGTTCCCCGGATTTTAATTGAATAATACAGAAGGAAAAAAATATGAACAGCACAAGGGCCCTTTCCTCACAGCTGAATAAAATCCCACATTTTCTGCTTTGAACTGGAATATATGGCAGTATTTATTTATTTATTGTGTCAGGAGCAACCAGACATTTGTATTACATTTTTAACAAAACAAACAAACAGACAGACAGACAGACAAAACACAAAGTTTGCAAGCTTAGTAGTTGATTTATATCCTTTGCCATATATCCTTTGACCAGTATATATGGCAGTGAAGACTTGGATAACTCAGTTCAAAGCAGATATGGTGGGATTTCCTGCTCTAATATTCTGGGTTATATGACTGTGTGGAAGGGCCCTAGTTAGACAATTTTTTTTTTAAAAAATGGAAACAAAGAAAATGAACACATTTGAGAAGCAAAAGAGGCTTCATAATTTTAGTTAGGTAAGCTCCCATGAAATTGTAACATCTACCAACATTTCTTGGGAGTGGATTTAAAAGGCAATAATTTAACTATAGAGATTAAGCTGTAAAATGGGTTTTATTGCAAGTATTTGCACAAGTTTTACAATTATAATATCAACATTAAATACTAAACGATATAACAACCAACAGTATATATATATATATATATATATATATATACCGCAAGATTTCACTCTTTTTTTCTTTTCAGAGAAATACACATTTGTTTAGAATTGGCTTTTCTGAAACCTCAACAGAGCAATCCTATGCAAGATTTTCTAGAAACTAGCTCCACTGCGATTTGTAGGATTTAAAACCACATAAAGATATGCTGAATTGCAGTTGTAGGCAAACAGTAAAAATGCAAAGAGCCTGTTTTGCCGTTGTTATGATTTACCACTTGAGCACAGCCTGTTTTAAAAATTCTAAAACCAGACTATAAATACCATGATGAATTCAGCTCAAAGATGTCACCGCATTGCATGCTACTTAAAATTGAGCTTATTTTCTCAAGACGATCATTAAGCCCTTGAAAATGCTTCATTTTTCTCATAACATCTGTTCACTTGTAATGACAGACATGAAACAAAGACATGAAAAGAATACAATGACCGGACCAAGATTCATTATATGTCTTGACCAGAGTAGTCTTTACCATTCCATCAGTAATTGTAGAAGACAAGTGGATGAACCCATTCATTAGAAAAAGTTATAGTCTGGTTGAAAAGAATTCTACTCACCTTTTTACATTCATCTGCTCTTTTAATTTGCTGTACATCTCCAGTACTGCATAAATGAAGACATTGAAACTTATCAATCCTACCACAAATCATGTAAAGATTACAATATATACATATTCTCCTTTATGTACAGTTTTACATACTTAAACACCCTTCGAGAAAGATTTTACAATACAAGAATAAAACCATGCGGTGTCATTTCAAGGCAATTTAATGTGTGCAGAGGGCAGCGAGGGGCAATGATCCATTGAGAAAAACGCTGAGATCAAAACAGCAAGTTGAAGCCTATCTCAATGCAAACCTGCCAACATTTTCTTACTGAGAGCAAACCTAAAACTTTCAGGGCTTCCTGTGTATAATTAATTCCTAGGGACGGTGCTTTGTATACCAACAGTACCACCTACTGTAATGCCTGCAATTTACAGCAAACAACAACAAAGGATGGTTGTCGGTGTCCGCAGGGTCAATTCCCATAAAATGTACACTATGTGGGAAAACCACTGGCATATTCAAAAGGGCTATGCATGATATTTCAATAGCTACTCAAACTAAACGTGTGGAAATTGTGATACTGGGAAGGGGGGAAAGTTATAGTGGAGGACATTCAATTCCCGGTGAAACTGTAAGTTTCAGCAATAAGCAAATAAAGCCTGACATTTAACAGCATGAAAACATTATGTATTATTTACATAACTTTGGATGATTCATAGGAGATTGGCAAGTATTTCTGGCTGTCTATTGTTCCAATGATATCAACAAAAAATTGATGTATTTTTTAATGGAAGGATTTTTTTTCGTGTTGAGAAACTGCAAGTCACTTCTAGTGTGAGAGAATTGGCTGTCTGCAAGGACATCGCCCAGGGGATGCCTGGATGTTTTACTATCCTTGGGGGAGGCTTCTCTCATGCCCCCGCATGGGGAGCTGGAGCTGACAGAGGGAGCTCTTCCACACTCTGCACAGATTTGAACCTATGACCTGTTGGTATTCAGTCCTCCTGGCACAAGGTTTTAACCCATTGTGCCACCGGGGACTCTTAATGGAAAGAGTGAGTGCCATCTTGTTTTCCTAGGTTCAGAATTCTTTAGTTCTAAATGTAATTCTAAAGAACCTTGGGTTTGTAGTAAACATATTTGCATCTATTATAATGTCAAGTTTTAAACTTTGTGTTTTTTTAAAAATACATTATAATGTATTGCTTCTGAGAGAATAAATAAATAGTAAACATGTAAACATATAATTTATCTACCCCTGCATTAAATCAATCATCGTCATCATAAGCATTGATAGATACATAATGGGAACAGAAATAGCCACCGTGACTCTCTGCTACAAAATACCAACTAGGCCTACAATGATATTTGTTTTTTAAAATACAACACAGACAATCTTGACATCACTTGGCTGAAATGTACAACTTTCATATGTCAACATTGTTTTTCAGGTGCTACTAACTCACCTGGGAGACACAACTGAAGCTTCTCAACCACTGTTGTAATATTTCGCTGCTGAAGTCTACACTGGATGATATCTTCTGTTTGAGCTATCACCTTGGATATTTTTTAAACAAATAAAAAATAAAACAAGTTGCAGTTAAATTATGGAAGCCAGCTATTTCCAAACAAAAAAAATCTCATTCAACACAGAGGAAGCATCATTTTTCTCACCTCTTTCCCAGCATCTTGAAGCCTTCGGTTGGTATCAGTAACTTGGACCTTTAAAAATAATTTCACCTTTGTTAGACAAATATGCATATATTGCCCTGATGCAACTGTTCACCCTTGTAATCAGATCATGCTTCGTGAGAAACTCAGAACAAAGACATGCAAATCCAAATTAACTCTACAGCTTGAACTTGAACTTTTGATCACCAAGGGTTTTTTTGTTAACTTCAATTAGTTATGACAGTTCTTTCTAACAGATTCTGTGGCAAACTTCTCAAATTTACTTGGGATTTTTGAACTTTATTTGTTTCTGTAGGTCTGTCAAACAATTCAAATCATTGACCCAATTGACCACTGGTCCCTTTTTGATAACCTCAATGAGCTCTATGTGCCATTCATTGTCTGCAAGAAATGGTGATTGCATTTTATGGTAATTAAACATTCATACTTTGCTGAATGCAAACACTGGGTGGTTGATTAACATCAAACGTGGAAATCTCCAAGCCACAGCAACATTTTAATGCCGCAGGTGCAGGCAAAGCTCGACCTCAGACTTTCCCACATATTAAGTGACTCATTAGGTCATCATAATAAGGGAGCACATTCTAGTTTATTAAAAAACTCATTAATTTCTGAACAAAGATGCTCAATGACCTCATTGATGCTGTATTTGGTCTCTTGTTATCTGAATATCCTTTATATAATGCTGTTCTAATCATAACCTCTGGTGAACTATGCTCATTCTGTCTGGTGTGCATATTTTTTTTCTTGCAAATGTGTAAAGAGAGCTAAGGAGACTAGTTCCATATTTTACTTCTGAGGAACTCTCACCATACGTTTCTAAAGAATCCCAACAATTCCACCATGGTTTTGAGGAAACAGGAGAAATGTCTGCTCAAAGAGGAAAATGTCATATCAGATATGCCTCTTGTCGGGAGGTATATACAAACTTGATTTTAAAAAGGGTTATGTAGTCTGTCATATAATGACCGCACTATTAACTACAATTAATTACAATTTAATAATAGCCCTATCAGCACCACTGTAATATTTTTTGTATCAGTCGGCAAATGCTGTATGTCATTGATTCTAAGACCTACAACTAATTTCAATATCACCAATGGAATTTATTTATTTATTTATTTACTATATTTCTATACCGCCATTCTCAGCTCGGGGGCGACTCATGGCGGTTTACAGAACGGCACAATTTGATGCCCATAACAATATAAAAATAGCCAAAACATTTAAACATAGATAAAAATTCACTACATAGATCAATAAAAACATCATAAAACAATAAATTAATAAATTCCCCCCATTTTGAAAGATGTTTATATGGGAGAAAAGTGTAACTTAGAAGCAAGGAAATACTACATGTCAATACTTTAAAGGGGTATGCACAATTATGGATCTGACCTGTACAGCACAAACAAATCAGTTCATTGTTTTTAAACTGACATCAAAAACAAAACAAGTGTATTACCTTTAATTTTTCGGCATCCGCCCTCACTTTAAGCAGTTCCGTAATAGCATCCACAAAACCTTGATGGTGAAAATTGCACATCTTTTCAATCTCCCTGTCATGATTGCGTATGCAGGCATCTAGTTTTTCAATAAACTTCTGGTGCGCATTTGGTTGATCGTCATAGACAGACCTGCCAAGTATATAAAATTTGAGGAGCAATTAATATTCAAAGCTTAAGTAAAGGAAGAGTATTTAAAAAAAAAACCTCAAATTACAAATTTAATTATAGTTATTCATATGCAAAACTACCTTTGGACAAGAAAAATATATAGAAATTGAGCTAGACATTATATTGATCTATATATACTGGACCAGCGATATTTCAATTCTATGCTTCATCTGAACCATAATACTCAAATATTAGTCTAATAGAGCCCACTCCTCTTACCATGTCAGATTCCCTAAAAATTAATCTAGAGATTCCCTAAAAATTGCCAGTTTGTATGCCGCCCTGAGTTGCCTTCGGACTGAAAAGGACGGGATAAAAGAGTGGTAAATAAATAAATAATAAATAGTCATTTATAAATACTGAAATACTGTGATGAATGCATATGTAGAGCATCATAAAATTGCATTTTAAACCCTTCTAGGAACTAATCAAATACAGCCGATAGATAACCCAAATAACCCCCTAGTGGCAAATGCCAGCCCAGTGTTCAAATACTTTCATTTTCAAAACAACGTAATATTTCAGCTTCAATTCATAAAGTCGTATTTTCGAAGGGAAATGTAGTAAGGGAAACAATCAGTACCAGTCTTAGCATAAATACTCCATTAAAAATCCAAACCCATGGAAGAGCTAGCATTCCTTTCTTAGATTTAGCACAATTTTTAGCTGCACCTAATTTTATAAACTGTCTTGACTAAGAAAAGGCAGGATATATAGAAATATAGAAAAACAACATGAAGACCACAAGTTTATACAGTCCATAAAACAACTGCATCAAAACTATATATATAGCAAAAGCCTTGTTAATGTTTATTCCCTTGCTCATTGAATATATGTACATCCATGGATTTTGCATCAATGCTTTAAAACAGCTTTCCAAATTGTTTATCATGACACATTAGTGCAGGGGTCCTCAAACCTTTTAAACAGAGGGCCAGGTCAAAGTCCCTCAAACTGTTGGAGGGCTGGATTATAATTTGAAAAAAGCATGAATAAATTCCTATGCACACTGCATAGATCTTATTTGTAGTCCAAAAATTACTTAAAAACAATACAATAATTAAAAAGAACAATTTTAACAAATATGAACTTATTAGTATTTCAGTAGAAAGTGTGAGCCTGCTTTTGGCTGATGAGATAGGATTGTTGTTATTATTGTGTGCTTTCAAGTCGTTTCAGACTTAGATTGACCCTGAGTGAGGGCCGGGTAAGTGACATTGGAGGGCCGCATCCGGCCCCCAGGCCTTAGTTTGAGGACCCCTGCATTAGTGTGTCAGCTGCAGTGTGCAGGTGTGTCATGTGAATACAGTGAGAAACCTCTGAGTCCATGTGAAATAAGCAATAATACGCCATATATTTTTAAACTTATAAATGAAATGTGCCCTTATGTATTATATTATGTACGTGTCCATCTCTCATATAAGGGGTCATTTAACTTCCAGTTTGCTAGTAAACTGATTTACTGTGTCACAAAATGATGCATTTCTCAAAAGTGTGACACCAACATGAAATACGAGAACTCTGCTTTAAAATATTCAACTCAAAATCCAAAAAGCAAAACTTGATTTTGCCACTTTGTATAAAAGAACATTCTTTTACAAGGGCATTTATATCATGGATTTATATCATAGATTTTGATATCCATGTGGGTTCTGGAGCAACATCTCAGTGGATACCAAAGGCCCACTGTATGTCTCAGAATAGTCCAGGTTGCTCAATAAATGAGACACCCAAGTTCTTCCTTCTTAACAAGAGACCAAACAAGTTGGTCTCCAAACCGATTTATTCTTTATTCAGTAACAAAGGCTGGAGACCATTCACACTACACAATTATAGTGCTATTATTCCACTTTAACTGCCATAGCGGTATGGGATCATAAAATCGATAGTCTGGTGAAGCACTGCAATAAATATTCTTGGACAGTACTATTCACTCCCTAAAGTGCAAATCCCAGGATTCCTTTGTATAGGATGGACTCAGGGAAGTGAAACTAGAATAACCGCACTATGCATATGGTAGTAAAAGGAACAGAATTACAGTATGCCATCCACAAAGCGTGGGTTTATCCAAAGGCTTATATAGTGTGTATGTGTGCCTTTTTCAAGTATCTACACAACCACTTGCACAAAATATGTATTTGGGACATCATAGGTTTTTAAAGCAGAAGGTTTTTAAGAATGGGCAAGGGTGCTACATGGTACTTTGGGTTCATCAGTTATTTATCTAGTCATTTTAATTGGATTTTAAAGGAATTGTTTGAATAATTGCAACACCTAATTCTATTTTGATAATGATGTTTCATAGGTTTTTAACTTGAATTGTTTTTAAGGGTGTAGGCTGCTGCGAGCCTTGGCCCTGAAAGAAAAATGGAGTACAAATAATAATAATAATAATAATAATAATAATAGCAACAACAACAAAATGATCCATATTTTTATTAGAAATGAAGAATACACTTCCTGCAAATTGTTTTGTTTCTCAGAAAAGATCTAAGCAAAGTCCAATATACATGGGAAAAGAGCCCATACCATTTCATAGACAACTTTCTATATTCTGCAAGAAATGTAAAACAAAGATATCAACCAGAGCATGTGTTTGTGTCTACATATGGAAATAGCACCACCTTGTGGGAGTTGTAAAAAATTATTTTCTGAAGGTAAATTATCAAATTTCTACTAAGTCAAACTTTTCCTTGCCACCATGTGGAATAAAACAGTTTTACATCCTTTCTGTCACCTTTGTAAATCCTGGAGATACATGGAATACTGCGGAAGGACAGTCACATAAATTATTTTCTTTATTGAAAGAGGAGGCAAACTATTATTCGCTACCTCTATGGTTACTCCAAAAATAGCGGCCCATTAGTAAAGGAATATGGGAACTGTATTCTATGCACTGGATCAGAGCAAGGTTTCTCCCATTCTTATTACTGACTTCTCTGCTTCCTCCACTTTTGGAGCTTTTTATGCCCCTCTAAAGCATTAATGTGTCAGCTGCATTGCGTAGGTGTGTCGCAGGAAGGTAACCAGAAATGGCAAAAATCTTAGCAATGAATGTTATTATCTTACAAATCATATATTTTTTTAAAAAAATATCTAAATGAATAATGAGATACATTGAGTCCTCATACAATTCATTATTACAGTCTATGTATGTGTCCCTATCTTTTATGAGGGGTTGGTTTAAACTCCAGTTTGCTAGTAAAACTGAATGACTGAGTTGCAAAATGATGCAGGTCTCAAAAGCATATTGCAAACATGAAATGGTTGGAAAGCTTGGCTGCTCTAAGGCCCCTTTTATACTGCCATATAAAATCCAGATTATCCACTTTGAACTGGGTTGCCTTTGGAGACTGTTTGGAAGCTTCAAGTAGTCCAACGAGTGGCAGCCAGGTTTCTAACTGGAGCAACGTACAAGGAGCACCCAACTCCCATGCTGTGCCAGCTCCATCGGCTGCAAGTCTGCAACCAAGCACAATTCAAAGTGCTGGCTTTAGGCTATAAAGCCCTAAACGGTTCCGGCCCAGATTATCTGTCCGAATGTATCTCCCCTATGAACCACCTCGGCGAGGCCCTGCTCTCCATCCCACCTCCTTCACGAGTGCGACTAGTGGGGACAAGAGACAGGGCCTTCTCAGTGGTAGTCCCTTAACTATGGAACTCCCCGGGGAAATTAGATTAGCCCCCTCCTGACCTTTAGGAAGAAAGTTAAATCCTGGTTGTGGGACCAAGCGTTTGCACAATGATTCCCAGTGCAACAATGATTTCTCAGTGCAATAATGAACAATGCAAATGACAGTTGGAATGGCTCCTGGAATATACTTTTTGGACTGTGTGATTTTAAGTAATTACTTTAAGTGATATGTTTTAATTATGTGATTTTAAAGTATATGTTGTTTTCTTTTATATGTGCTTAAGGCATCAAATTGTGCCTTTGCTGTGAGTCCCCTTAGGGGGGAGAAGGGTAGGATACAAATGTGGTAAGTAAATAAATAATCAAACTGGATTATTTGGAAGTGTAGAAGGGACCTAAACCAACCTTTCCAACAGAGAAGTTAACCACATGCTTGCAAAATGTTTATGAATTTCTGCTTCTTGAGGCTGAAACCCTTAGCAGAAAAAAAGAAATGTTTAAGCAACATCAACTATCAACACTGGAGCGATGGGCCACTATAAAATGTAACCACTACCAATGTACAAAATTGAGTCAAAGAGGAGATCCTTTGCATACTGATAGTCCAGGCTAAGACGGCTATGTCTTTGAGTCAAAGAGAGAACAGCAGATGCACCCAAGAAAACAATACTCTATTCTCAGAATGCCAAAGCTCATGGTTATTTATAGCACCACAGCTCCAACTTATGCAATTTGTTGTATTTAGTACACCATATGTAGAATTTCACATCTCAGAAAGCTGAAGAATATTTACGCTATATCTAGCTTTTTGCTAGCAGCTGTCAAGGAACTTTGTTCACATGTCCTTTGCCCTGTGGCCTTTGGAATCACTTCAAAATATGTTTTTGGGTGATTTTCCAGTCCTTCAGATACACTTTTAGTACATATTGCAATGGGGAGAGGGAACTATTCCCTGTCCAGTTCTGCTGGGATTCACAGTTCTAGTGGCAATAGTCCTTTACTGGATATTGTCCTTTGTTTGTAATGGAATCTCTTGCTTGACTATATTTCTGTTATGTTATTTTTAATGTTTTACTCGCTTTCAAACATACAACATGAACAATAATAAAAGATGCAATTCTTGTTTGCAATTTTCAAATACAAAGTCATGTTAATCTTTCAATATAAAACAGGGGGCAAAGAAAAGAGGTGGGAAAGAATCCAGTGGCATCTTAGACACTAAATGATTTAAGCACTAGCTTTAATAGATATCAATTCCATTCTTCCAAATCTGCATCTGAAACATTAGAATATGTAAAAGAAGTTGTTCTTAAAAGTATTGCTGTATTCTCTCTCCTCTCCCCTATAATCTTTTTATCTTTTTAAAAATCTTGTCTTGAAAATTATTGATTACTAGAAAAGACAGTAATATGTGGCAAGTCCTTTATCGTATGCGACAAAGAAAGATGCTCATTGCAATACACCAATTTTGCAATACAGTTAGCAAAGTAAATATGCTGCAGAGCATTACTTCTTTAACAAAATATTGAGCTGAAATGGCATGGAGAATATAGGGATACATCCCTATACCATGAAAATGAAGAGCCATTCACCATAATTCACAAGTGAAATTGAGCCCCTGGTGGCGCAGTGGGTTAAACTCCTGTGCCGGCAGGACTAAAGACCGCAGGTCACAGGTTTGAATCTGGGGAGAGGCGGATGAGCTCCCTCTATCAGTTCCAGCTCCTCATGCAGGGACATGAGAGAAGCCTCCCACAAGGATGATAAAAACATCAAAATCATCCGGACATCCCCTGGGCAACATCCTTGCAGACGGCCAATTCTCTCACACCAGAAGCAACTTGCAGTTTCTCAAGTCGCTCCTGACACAACAAAAAAACACACAAAACAAACAAGTGAAATTAAATAATCAAGTCAGGTTAACCTCATATAAGTAAACAAAGATGTTTTAATCTTCTAAAGACAACAATAAGGCTTCCCCCCCCCCCCTCAAAATGCACCCAGATTTAATTTTCTTTCACCAACTTCCACTTTTCTTCTGATTTCCATTTTGGTGATCAAACATATAGATCTTTGGGTTCTATGCTGGGAATAACTGCTGAGGCAGACTTGTCTCTTTTTCCCTTTTCCCTTTCCCTGTTTTGCTGTTTACATGTGGTCAAATAAGGGATTATGGAGGCAACTGCTTTTTACTGTGCCAGTTGTACGTAGACACACATAGTTAAAGTATGATTTCTTAGCGAAGAATCCCATTTTTCCCTGTCATACTTTATTGCATTATTTACTGCAGAAACATCATCATCATCATCATCATTAATATTCATTTATACTCCACATTTTCTCTCCACAAGGAGACTCAGCCCAGATCTTCTCTAGATCTATTTCGCTATTTTCCAAATGGACAAGGACAAAGGACGAGGAACAAAAGGAGTCCGGGCTGTTACAAAAACATTCAAAAATCTAAAAATCAAAGCTTGTTTTTACCATTTTATATAAGGAACAGTATTTTATGTGATTGTATACTTGAGGATCCAGGAGTTTTGGTATCCATGAGGGGTGTCCTAAAATGAAACCCCAAGGGTCCATTGTAGCACACTAATATTAGAAAATTATGAAAATTCAACACAAATTGTTTTTTAAAGTAACATTTTGAAGCTCTAATACGAACCCATACTTACAAGAAGCTTAATGCAGAATACAGCAAACTACTAGGATCTTTTGTTGCAGTGTAGCAAAAACAACCAATTGTGATTTCAAATATACCAAATATACCAAAGTTAGAACACTAAGCATGGATTAGTGTGAACGATAACCGCTTCTGTGTTACCACAACTTGCTGTTCAAGTTATTCATGACCTATGGGACGTTTAAGGTGAACCTACAATGGGGTTTTCTTGGCAAGATTGATTAAATAGTGGTTGTATTGCTTTCCTCTAAGGCAGTATTTCTGGAGGGGTCATGAGGGGGTGTCAGAGGGGTCATCAAAGACCACCAGAAAACCCAGTATTTTCTGCTGATCATGGGGTTTCTGTGTGGAAAGTTTGGCCCAATTCTATCATTGGTGGGGTTCAGAATGCTCTTTGATTGTAGGTGAATTATACATCCTAGCAACTACAACTCCCAAATGTCAAGGTCTATTTTCCCAAACTCCACCAGTGTTCACATTTGGGCATATTGAATATCCGTGCCAAGTTTTGTCCAGATCCATCATTGTTTCAGTCCACAGTGCTCTCTGGATGTAGGTGAACTACAACTCCAAAACTCAAGGTCAATGCCCACCAAACCCTTACAGTTTTTTTCTGTTGGTCATGGGAGAAGTGTGTGTTAAGTTTGGTTCAATTCCATTGTTGGTGGAGTTCAGAATGCTCTTTGATTGTAGGTGAACTAGAAATCCCAGAAACTACAATTCCCAAATGACAAAATCAATCCCCTCAACCCCACCAGTATTCAAACTTGGGTGTATTGGGTATTTGTGCCAAATTTGGTCCAGTGAATGAAAACGCATCAGATATTTACATGACAATTCATAACAGTAGCAAAATTACAGTTATGGAAGTAGCAACGAAAATAATTTTCTGGTTGGGGGTCACCACAACATGAGGAACTGTATTAAGGGGTCGCAGCATTAGGAAGGAAGCCATTCAGTGGACACATGTATAGACAGGGGAAGTGGATGAGTATGTGTATGGAATTAATCACTTTGTGTATCACCTTTCATTAAACAATATGCTTGAAGCAAAAAATATCAACATAACACATTCCTATCAAGCTGGATAGTCTAAGTATAAGAGCCAACTGGAAAGGCAATTGAAGCTTCCTTCTGCATTGTCAATGAGATAAGATCCTCCATCGCAAATTTTAAAAACTCATTTCCTGGCTGAAAAAAAGCCAGGAAAATCCCATCAGAAAGCCCCATCTGAAAGAACAATACAGCATCAAGACTTTTGCACATTTTTCTTCGAGTATGACATCCTGAACTGTTCTGGGAAATTAACACACATGGGGTTTTTTTCTGTGCAAAAATCTGGGTTCTGCATAGGCAACGTATTGTTTGCTCAAAAGTATAAAAGTGTTCCTGCCCTCATATACCTTTAAGCAATCTGCTAAAACATTTCAGACTCTGTGACTAGGGTGAGAATATAGCACAGAAATATTCATTTTTGATGGAAATAATTCATCCTTGCATGAAATAACAAAATCAATCAAGATTTGCAGCATTAGCCTCCATCAAATCTGAAGGCAGTTTAGTGTATAGAGATAAGGGTAAGCTGTGTAGAATCAGACAAGATATAAGGGAGATCCTAATTAAAACAGCCGCTCACAAAGTGATGGGTTGAACATTTCAGAAAGGTGAAAAGTTTAGAAAACGAACGTGCACAAAAGAAAAAGCATATAAATGTATACAACAAGAACTCAAATGTACTGATGTGTTTATGATGCAGTCTACTAGCTTCCTGAGAATTGCTCAGTGCAATATATAGCACAAGATACAATTTACCTTCATGCCAATTAAAAATTATATGTACAAGTCATATTTCAAACATTTTCCTACTCCGAGCTAAATTTCAACAAATATATTTCACTACATAATAATTTTCCTTTCCCCTTTTTTTGTTTTAAAGGGGGTGCGACTATTATGCATGTCGACTATTATGCAGTGGCGACTATTAGGTGATGAAACATGCTGCTATGCGGCTTCCCTCGGCTACTTCCCTCTGCAGCTACAAAGGGCTTACCTTGGCAAAGCAAGCCTCATAGCTCAGAGGCATGCAAGGTGTCAAGCCTCATCTGCCTGTGAGTCTGGCCCCTTTGCATAATAGCGACACTCAGAATCACAGAATCATAGCATTGGAAGAGACCTCGTTTGCCATCCAGTCCAACTCCCTGCCATGAAACAGGATTATGGTGGTGCGGTGGGTTAAACCGCTAAGCTGCAGAACTTGCTGATAAGAAGGTCAGTGGTTCAAATCCATGGGATGGAGTGAGCTCCCATTGTTAGCCCCAGCTTCTGCCAACCTAGCAGTTCGAAAACATGCAAATGTGAGTAGATCAATAGGTACCGCTTCAGAGGGAAGGTAACGGTGCTGTGTCATGCCAGCCACATGACCTAGGAGGTGTCTATGGACAACGGATAATGCCACCTCTTCGGCTTAGAAAATGAGATGAGTACCACCTGCCAGAGACAGATTCGACTAGACTTAATGTCAAGGGGAAACCTTTGCCTTTACTAGTATCAGACTTGTAAACGCTTCCAAGTATCAGACTTGAAAACTCTTCAACTACTCCCCACTTAGAGTAGCAAGGCTGTAGACAACTATTAAAACAAACTGAGCCCTTGTTTGTTTTAAAAAGCATAGATCAAAGCAAAATAGTGATCACAGACTAAACTTGAAGGAAAAAGGATTTAGACAGAATCAACAGGGATCAAAAAAGTGACAGGGAGAGGAAGACATTCTGTGATATTTGGCTAATTATGATGAAATAATTTCCTGTCTGCAGTTTCAACTACTAATGTTATGATATGCCCTTAAAGCAATTAGAGTGAAATAAGCTTTTTTCAGATTTATGGAAAAATAGATCCTACCATAACAGAATTAGAAATTTCTAGGTATCACAGCCATTCCAAAATTAAGACATTTGTGCATAACCAGCTGCTTCTCCAAGAACAAAAAAACCCAAAAACAATCACGTAGCAAAGTGTGGAGATTATTCCATAACAATGCCAGAACACCCTGACTATGAATTATGCATGCAAGGGCATGTTTTTCCCTTCCACAAACATCAAGAGAAAAGTCACTGAATCTCCAAATAGAAGATGCAGCATTTGAAATTGGATGCAGCATTTGCACTGGGATGCTGTCCAAACGATAATTAACATATCCCTAAAGAGACAGTGTAACAAACATTAAATTACTGCAGCACTTTCTCAGGAAGGCTCGTAACAGTTTCCTCTCTGTCTACCGATATATATTTAAGGCTAATCATCAGTTCCCGATGCCAACTTTTCCTGTATTCCCTGGCGTTTTTGAATCAATTCCTTTCGAAAAACCAGGTGCTTCCTGAAGTTCAACAACAAATTCAATACGAACATATACTTAAACCCTCAACAGACTTTCTACGCCACGAGCGTTATCTGTGATAGCAACTCTTCCATCCCTGCTCAAAAATATGCCGCTGTTCAATTTAGGCGATTACAGCATGTCAAAAGAATGGCATTTGCCTAAATTCTGCAAACAGGAGGAGATCATTTATTAGTCTTTGCTTTGCTTTTATACTCGATTTGTCATGATTTCCTGTATGTGCCGTTTCTGTGAATTGTTCTCACTAATAGTATCCTGTTTCTACAAGCAGGAAAGGGCCGAGTACAGTTTGTTAGTTAACATTGCTTCCTATAACCAGGGTCAATATTCTGCAGTAGTGACACTACAGTAATTATTGTTCAGTCTGGATAAGCAATGCATCACCCTGATGGCTGTTAATGGACATCCTTTGTAGTGCAACTTCAACTGATAATCAGTAAACCCAGATTTGCAAGGGACTTCCTCCTTCCTGTTTTTACAGGACTGAGCAAGATGTCTCTTCCTGCTAAGCTTTGGGCTTCTTACACACAAACACACACAAACACACACACTTTATCTTTATCAGTACCTGTTGAACTAAAAGCCACGTTCTATGTGTTAGGCTTAAAGTTGTGTTTCAGTTGCAACTGCTCAACAATTAAAAAAATCTGCTGCATTTAGAATGAAGTATTCTTAATTTATATTTCAAATCATAATTGTCTTTTACTTGCAAACTTATCTCTGGTTTATATTCCAGTGCTGCCTTTCAACTACCATCCATCACTAGAAGAACAGGTTTGGGAAAGCAGATATCTATTTGAGAGGTTTGAGAAAGTCTCTGAAACAGATTTGGACAGGACATAAGACTAGAAGGCTCCATCTCACTAAATAAGTAAAAGTTAGATTCTATGAAATTGAGTGCAGGCCTCAATTAAGGATCACATAAGACAGCGGTTCTCAAACAGCGGTTCTCTGGGGAACCCTTGGGGCTCCACAACAGGGGCTCTGCGTGAGCCCCACCTTCTCTGGGGTTTCAGCTATTATTATTATTATTATTAATAATAATAATAATAATAATAATAATATCTATATAAATAAAAATGTAATGTTCATTTGTGGATTTAACATAACTCCAAAACTACTTGACGAATTGACACCAAATTGGGACACAATACACCTATCAGGCCAACGAGTGACCATCACTCATAACCATCACACACTCTCTAACATGTCTTGATTTGCTTGAAATTTATTTTAACCTTCTAATTTTCTCATTTCAGCTGTTCAATGAATGACAACATTGAAAAAAGTCAGGCCAGAGAAACTGAGAAATCATAACAATTCAGTAAGTACAAACCAATACCCCATTCTCTTCCTTGTGAATACCAATGCAAACACTGTACATCAGGGGTCCTCAAACTTTTTAAACACAGGGCGAGGTCACAGATTATAATTTGAAGAAAACATGAATGGATTCCTATGCACACTGCACATATCTTATTTGTAGTGCAAAAAAACACTTAAAACAATGCAATAATTAAAATGAAGAACAATTTTACCAAATATAAATTTATTAGTATTTCAATGGGAAGTGTGGGCCTGCTTTTGGCTGATGGGATAGGATTGCTGTTGTTGTTGTGTGCTTTCAAGTCATTTCAGACTTAGGTCGACCCTGAGCGAGGGCCAGGTAAATGACCTTGGAGGGCCATATCTGGTCCCTGGGCCTTAGTTTGAGGACCCCTACTGTAGATCATTACTATAAAAATTATGATATGAAAAAATTATTGGAAATGTTGTCAGGACCTAATCTCTGAATGAGCCTGAAAAAAAATCAAAAATTGCTTTCCAATACAGCATCATAAATCCAAAACAAGTCTACCCACTTCAGACATCACTTCTTATAATAGCTGTAGTCCCTAGATGGGAAAGCCAACATTACAAATATCCAACATCATCATCATGCCATAGTAGTAATAATTCAGCACAATGGTATCTTCTGTTAGCTTCTGTTAGCATTATCCAAGCAAAATAATCCAAATGGAACCATATTGGCAGCTCCCTTACAGGCATCTGGGAGAGGTAAGCTAGCTAGGAAGAAAGCCATAGTAAGAAGACAGAAAGATGCTTATGTTTCAGGAAAATAATAAATGGTATAACCAACTACAGCAAGGCCAAAAAACCTATGACTTACCTGAAAAGACTGTAGAGCAATTAAGCCTAAAATCCTCAATCATTAGCCATGCTTGATAGGCATGAGCAATCCATGGTTCTAAATGGTTCTAAAGTACTTTGAAAACTAGGGGGCGCTAGAGCTTTGCTTCTAAAGTGTTGCTAAAGTTCTGGTGGTGAAAATTTCAGAACTCGAACAAAATTTTCAAAATTTCATTATAATTGGCAGTTCCTAATTGATTCTGTGATAAAAATCGCCAATAATGAAATAATAAAATTTTGAAAGTTTTGTTAGAGTTCTGAAATTTTCACCACCAGAATTTTAGCAACACTTTAGAAGCAAAGCACCAACGCCCTCGAGTTTTGTAAGTACTTTAGAATCATTTAGAACCATGGCTTGCCCATGCCTACAGGATAGGGTTGATGGGAGCTACAAACAGGTTATATAGCCCTCTGCCCACTCCACTGCCTGTTAGAGACTTCTGGTAACTTAATGTTAATTTATTAATACCTAAATTTATATGTTCTCATTCCAACGTTTGCTCATTTTTTGGTGGTCATCGACCATAATAAATAAATACAGTATATATAACGTTAGTTTCTGTTCAAAGCACCCTATATACTTGTGTATAGGTTGACCTCATGCATAAGGCAAGGACATGTTTGGTGGCGAAAATTGTGGATTTTGCTTTGATCCATGGTCAAGTCAAGGGTGAAATTTGGGGCATGTAACAAACAAAGTTTTTTCCCTTCCTTTCAAAATGCATAAAGGGAACATATTTAGGAAGAGCTCAAGACCAGGGGAGGATCTGTTTATTTGATGAGTTACAATGAGAGAGGTTGTATCTCTCACAGTAAGCCCCTATTAAAAATTATCATTACCGTCTCTGTAGAGAGACGTATACAAGAAGCCCTTATTAAAAATGGCAGCTGCTACTCCGCCGAAGCTCAAGTGTTCAAAATGGAAAGTATGTTGGGTTCTTCAGGCTCACCTACACTGGTGGTGAACACAACCTGTGCTGATAAAGAAAGCGGAGAGGATGAAGCGTTGTTTTTTTCCCCCCAGTTTGGGCAAGGGAAGGGTTATGAGGTGGGAGCAATTTTAAAAAATATAGTTATTGAACTATTTTTCTATAACATAAGAAATAAAAAGAAAATGGTGGTGGGGGGAGGTAATTAAAGCTAAGGTTGGGGTTTAAGGATTGGGGAAAAGGTGTATTGATGACTTTGGGTGGGAGCAATTCTTGACTCTGCATCTTGTCACTGCATTCACACTGGGTCCTGCTTCCAGCACTGATCCACACATAAGTCAACTCAGGTTTTGGAGAGCAAGTTTTGTCAAAAGAATTTCAACTAATACACAAGTATGTACGGTATGTCCGCTTCTACCTTAGAAATCCTCTGCTCCCCCCTTTTCATGACAATCCCATCAAGAAAGCGAACACAGATGAAATCTTTGCATTGCAGTGATACAGAACCAACAAAACAAAAAGCAGCAAGAGATATTTGAATAAACAATTAAAAGAGCATTTCAATAAACACTTAAAACCTGCATAGAAAATGGACTAGAACATACAGCTAGTAGACACTCCAGTCCTCTTAGTATTTTCTCAGGTTGTCATCTCATGAACACTGAGGAAAATTTGAGCTTATGGAAATGTTTCTTCCAGTGGGTCCTACATATGAATTTCCCCCCATATATCGTATGCAACACTGCCAGCTATAAAGCAGACCTTACTGTGGAATATAAAACATATACAGGTATACCTCCTTCAATTAATCATGCTCTATAAGAAGAGAGATACCAAAGCAAAGGGCTTTCACATTTAAAAATTATCTGAAGCATAGATTCTCAATATTCAAGGGCAAATTTACAAAAGTATCACAAGGATTTTAGGCAGATTAATAACCATGCTGGCTGGGTTGATGGAAGCAGGAGTGCAGTGACATATGGAAGGCCAAAGTTCCCCAACCTTGCTGTAATCAATATGCAATAAAAGGGAGAAATATGACTTTCTCACATAATAATAATAATCATCATCATCATCATCTTTATTTATACCCCGCCACCATCTCCCCAATGGGGACTCGGGGCGGCTAACATGAGGCCGAGCCCAAACATAATACAACAAAATAATATACAAGACACTAGAAAATAAACACAACAAATACATAATACACCCAAATAAAATAAGCAATGCAAAATAACATCATAAAATCAGTCACAAAGGGTGGGTTAAATGTGCAAGATAAAATGCTAAAAACGTTAAAACCCTGGGTGAGATAGGAAGTAGAAAAAGTATACTTAAGAAAAACATCTCCTTGGATAATATCAATATCCTAGGCTGTTGTAGGTTTTTCGGGCTGTATGGCCATGTTCTAGAAGCATTCTCTTCTGACGTTTTGCCTGAATCCATGGCAGGCATCCTCAGAGGTTGTGAGGCGAAATGTCAGGAGAGAGTGCTTCTAAAACATGGCCATACAGCCCAAAAAACCTACTACAACTCAGTGATTCCGGACATAAAAGCCTTCGATTTTTATCCTAATCATGATACCAAGACATCAAAAGTGAGCATACTGAACTTCAGGCTGTATTTTAATTTCATGGGAAGACAAAATCCTTATCAATATGGCCTGCTAAAAACTGAATATGATTAGTGTCCCAGAAACGTGACGCAGGTAAAAAGAGCAAAGTAATTTCTTAGCTCAGTACCTGAATGCTTTTTCATTACAAAACTATAAGTAGAATCAGGGGACAGTGATTTAGGTCAGAAAAAACAATTAAGGGAAAAATAGTAATTGGGCAAGAAAGACAGAGAGAGATATAAATAGCTACCACCTCTCCCACTACTAAAAATGTAAGATGCAATCTGAATCAAGGCATCTACACTGCATTTGGTTCAGTCCACTGTCTGAAAGCACAGAAGGACAAAGTGCAGGAAATAAATCATGAATGATTTCCAGAGAAAAAGAGCTGGACTTGCAGAAGATGTTGCAGCAGGAAAAGGCAATTAGGAAAGCAGGTATAAGGGCATTCCTAGAGAATCTCAGAAGCTGCACCAGAGACAAAGAAAAATGTATTTAAATATGTATTTAAAGTATTTCTATATTACCTCTCAGGTCACAAGGATTCCTGAGGGAATGAATAAATAAAAACCAACTCAAAAAGGGCAGATTTTTAAAAACATATTATAAAACACATTTTTTTAAAAAAATTACAAACTGAGGACAAGAGACTACAGGTGAAATGAGGGAGGAATTGTTACAGGAGCAAAGCAAAAAAGGAAGAAGAAAATACAATATAAAGCAAATTCCAATGCTTCTTTTTAAAATTTATTTTAATAGATGGTGTTTGAACCACATTTTGGACAATTATTTTAAATTATGTTTTCATATTTCTATTAACAAATCAATTTTATCCTTACTTTGGGAATTCTTCTTCCCCCAAAGTACATGGCTGACAGGTACTCCCATGGAAAGGAAGGTTATAGTTGTACCCTGTTTCAAGCCACAAAGGGCCCTTCCAGACAGGCCCTATATCCAAGGATCTGATCCCATATTTTCTGTTTATCCCAGATTATCTGGCAGTGCGAACTCATATAATCCAGTTTAAAGCAGAAAACCTGGAATCAGATCTTGGCATATAGGGCCTATCTGGAAGGGCCCAAGGAGAGGTGGGTAATAAATTCATTATTACTATTATTTGATACACAACAAGATTAGTACACAGCAAACAAGTTCCCTATGATGGCTAATGTATTGGGTCACAGATTGGACACTTCCCAAGTGTCTAGGACTATGTGATGTATCGGTGAATAATGAGAGCAGACCCAAGTAGGGTGGCCTTTTGCAGATGACAGATGGTAATTTTGTCAGCGCCGATTGTTTTCAAGTGCAGGCCAAGGTCTTTAGGCACTTCACCCAGTGTGCCAATCACTACTTGAACTACCTTTACTGGCTTGTGCCAGAGTCTTTGCAACTTGATCTTTAAATCCTCATATTGTGTCAGCTTGTCCAGTTGCTTCTCGTCAATCCTGCTATGGCCTGGGATTGCAACATCAACTATCCATACTTTGGTCTTTTCCCCAAAATCATGAAGCCAGGAGTATTGTGCTCCAAAACTCTGTCACTGGGTTGTTGTTGTGTGTTTTCCGGGCTTTACGTGTTGCCTTCGACAACACATAAAACTCTGTCAGTCTGAATAATTATTATTATTATTATTATGGAGCCCCCTGTGGCGCAGTGAGTTAAACCCCTGTGCCGGCAGGACTGAAGACCGACAAGTCGCAGGTTCGAATCCGGGGAGAGGCGGATGAGCTCCCTCTATCAGCTCCAGCTCCTCATGCAGGGACATGAGAGAAGCCTCCCACAAGGATGATAAAGCATCAAAATCGTCCCTGCAGATGGCCAATTCTCTCACAACAGGATGCTCCTGACACGACAATTTTTATTATTATTATTATTATTATTATTATTATTATTATTATTATTCCTCCTCCTCCTCCTTCTTCTCCCAGGGCAGAAACAAGAAAGAACAAACTTGAGTCCACCAGAGTAGTATTGATTAAGCTACAGGTAACAGCCAGAAAGATAAGGCATTTATTGACATAGGATGAGATAAATCAAGTCTGTATTTAGCAGATATATTCAACTGTCTTCCTGGGGTTGTATATATTCATCTCACGTATTGGCTCAGTGTCATTCCAACAGATGTCTTTAGGGCATAGCTTCTCAAAGGGTATAACAGATAGGTAAAAATACTGCATTGTACATAACAAAGTGACAAGATTCAAATGTGCCTTTACAGTTCATACAGAAGAGATTGAAGAGCCAGCATTATTAGGATTGCTCAAAGATGCAGTCCAACAACATCAGGAGGGCCACACTACTCCGATCCATGTTATTAAGCAAAGCACGGGATTTGTCAAACAGAGTAGGACTGAATTACACCAAATTCTATTGTGACATCAAAATTAACTTGGATAATTGTAGGAACTGATAAAAGCTCCCATGAAGATTTGGTCAGAACTGGAGGAACAGCAGCAATATAATAAGATAGTTAAATAATGTATACAAGAAAGGTATTCTGAAACACTTTGTGGGTAGTATTATCAGCCACTCAGTTGAACTTGCTATACTTGATCTTCGGAGCTGTTCCAGTTTTTAAAAAGGTGGGAAGATTTGGAGCTAGATATATAACATCATCAAGAACTGCAAATGTCACAGTACGTTATCAGAGAAACACTTTGACAGCATGAATACAGGGTGCATCGAGATTGATTAAAAAGACCAGAAAGTCACACATTTGTTCCTCTTCTTTCAGATGTCATTTAAGCGATTGACAAACATTTTTTATCCAAAAATATTTTCTGCCAGCTGTTAGTACAATCAAAGACTTTTTGTAGGCCCAGTGCTTTCAACATCTCCAGAAATGACTGCACAGTGGTGACAATGATAATAATAAAAATAAAATAATAATAATAATAATAATATAATAAAATCAAGGAAGCAGATTAAACAATAGATCACATCCCTCGGTTGCTGCAAGAAGATCGCACAGACAGACTACAAGCAGAGGCATAACACCATTGCTCAGATGATTCATTGGAACTTGTGCCACAAATACCATCTGCCTGCGACAAAGAACTGGTGGGATTCAGTTCTTTGAAAAAGTTACAGAAAATGAACATGACAAACTATTCAGGGACTTCCAGATTGAGACCGACAGAGTTTTGGAGCACAATACTCCTGACCTCACGATTGTGTTAAAAAATAAAGTATGGATTGTCGATGTTGCAATCCCAGGCAGGATTGAAGAGAAACAACTGGAAAAGCTGACACGATATGAGGATTTAAAGATCTAACTGCACAAGCCAGTCAAGGTGGTCCCAGTGGTGATTGGCACACAGGGTGCAGTGCCTATAGATCTTGGCCTGCACTTAAACACAATCAGCACAGACAAAATTACCATCTGTCAGCTGTAAAAAGCCACCCTGCAAAAGGCCACTACATCACATTGTCCTAGACACTTGCGAAATGTCCAATATGTGATCCAATACAACAGCCTGCAGAGTGACCTTGTTTGTTGTGTACTAATTTTTTTGTGTTTCAAATAATTAAATAATAATAATAATAATAATAATAATAATGTATTTCTCTGTTGCCTCACTCTAAGGATTGAAACAGGGTATAACAGAGATATAATACAATAGATAAAAACTTTAACCATTTAAAACACAGATTAAAAACACATAAAGATTAGCCAACATTAAAATGAATTAGCAGCCCTATTTATCACATTTGTAGATTTGCAAATTAGGAAGGATAGTTAATACCACAGGGGCCAAGATCTGGATCCAAAATGACCTTAATCAATTAAAGAGTTGGGCTAAAACTAACAAAATTAAAGTCAAGAGAAATGTAAGGTGCCACACTTATGCAGAATAAAATGAAATGTACGGATATAGGTTTTAAAACAGAGACTGGATGGTTATCTGTTAGGAGTGGTTTGATTGGACGGCAGGGGAGCAGACTGGATGGCGTTCCTAATCTCTTCCAATTTTATGATTCTATACCTGCTCCTCTGCTCAGTTTATTTTACCCCAGTACAAACAGTAAAGCATAGGAACAAAATCAAGGTATTTTCAATCAGTCTAGATATGCCTGTAGTCTGTAGTAAATATGTACAACTTTTTGAGTCAAGCAATTAAAAAATTAATAAGATCATGAAATAATATGGTATTTATGTAACTCACGTCATCTTCAAACTGCAGTCCTATGCAAAGTAATATCCCTGACAGTAATTTCCCTGGCAGCCTGCATACATTTTTAGAAAGTTTACTCTGCAAAATTGTTACCTAACCTTAATCACAAAAATAACTGAACCTGAGAGGAGATCTTATGTGGCAGTTTTAGAAAACTCCTGAAATATGCTAGTTAGTATTCTACTGAATTCAGCATGCTAGAGAAGGCAAGAGATTGATATCCTCCAGATCACAGCCATTAGCTTTTCATTTGACAAAGGGGAGAGAAGTCTCCCATATACTACTCTATGTAACAAAATTTGAAAAGTGTACTGTTCCTGGTTTGAAAGAATTATTTCTTGTTTAATAGTATACTACTTACTTTGAAAGTAGTTGTTATACTCCAGAAACTTCATTTTTGTGGCTGCCACAAAATATGTTGAATTGGTTGAGACAGTATGAGATACTCATTAGAAAACTATAGCAAAATGTGCTACAGGATGTCCCGCCAAAACAAAGTTTTTGCAGTTTAATGAACTTTTCCCATGTATTTATGATAGATCTAATTAGAAAATGACATTTACAATACAGGAACAAAATTGTGTTACACAGTATTATTCCCTCAATATAGCAGTCAAGGATGAGTTCTGGTGCATAACTTCTAGCAGTCAAAAAGAACATCTTTTCTTTTACTCTATGAGTCACTATAGAATCATATGAATCATTTCTCCACAACACATCATATGAATCAATTCACCTCCAAAGTGGATGGAGAAAGACCCTACGTAAGGCAGAAGGACAGCGAAAGAAACCTGATGTGAGGATAAGCTGTGTTAGGGTTGGTAAATGTGAATAAGCAGAAGCTTTACCACAGTATTTAAACCAAGATATATCCTGCAGTATCATAAAAGTCACTCAAACTTGTGAAACAAGTAACAGTATTTTTTACTTTAGTTCAAAAGTTCAAACAGGGTAACAATATATACATCAGTCACTTTGAATTCAGGCAGAAAACAAGAGAATAAAACAGTCCTTTTAAAGAGTCTTTAAAATAAGCCTTGTGCTTTAAAATGATTAGGCTTCAAGATAGTTGGCACCCAGCACTATCTCCTCACTGTCCGAAGTGAGAAAATAATGGCAGAATGACAGTTAGAACCCTTGGTCTCAGCAGCTAGCCAGAGGCAGCAGCCAATCAGAACTCTGGCTCCTGGCACGCTTAGCCAATCAGCTGCTGACACATCTCTCTACAGTTAACCCACCATATCATGGCATCCTTTTTCAAATACTCTCAAGCTGGACATCCTAGCACAGCAAGTTATGAGTGTGAGTGAAATCCCAATCTCTGAGTGCCAACACAAACTCAGTCTACACATGCAACTTGAGCCAAGGAAGCCATAGAGGTATTTAATTTATAGACTGACAATGGCTTGAACAGCTGGACAATGGCTCTGGAGACTAGAGTTTGATTTCATCACTCAGCCATGTAGTAAATCACACAGTTCCAGTCTCAGGAAACACCATGATAGGATCACTTTGAGCTGGAAGTCACCATGAGCTAGAAGCAACCTGAAAATATACACCAACAATGGGTACAACCAGACCTACTTCTCACTTGCAAAGGAAAGGTTGCAGCTTCCACTGGTTTCTGTATACTAATTGGAGTGGAAGCCTCCTGTGTAAAAGAAAGTATTTTTCTATCATAGCCAGATGTCTTGAAATCAAATGTAGAAAGATTTTTGTGCTGGAATTTGCAAGTCACAAATGCCATCTCCAGCCCTTAAGATGTGTAAGTGATTATAAAGGCAAATAAAGGATACTTCAAATATCTGAAACAATAAAAGTAGATTTGGGGTTAGGTTTGAAAGGCCATTGGGGAATGTCACATCCATGGATGCTCACGTTCTATGATATATAACGGCATAGCAAAATAGTGGCATCGCAAAATACATACAGTGGCAATATCAATATTTGTTTTCTGGATTTTTCAATATATATGCTTTCAAGCCGTGGGTGGGTGAATCCATAGCACAGAATCCCTGGATACAGAGGTCCAACATTACTGTTCATTTTTTACAAAAAGAAATAGCATTATTTCTTTTACTATAAGCCTAGATGGTTCACTCCTTGCTCTTTCATATTAAAATTCTGGGTTCTCAAGTGGCTACAGCAATCTGCTCAGATATAGAGTATTACATCACTTCGCCAAATAAAGATTAAAATGAATATTGGTAACCAAGGTTTCCATTCTGCCAATTAGTTAAGGAACACAAACAGAAGAGATGGTTTCTTGCAGGCAGCACAATGCTATGCAAGTTTAATTAATGTTAATTTTAGGGCATGGAAAGGAATGTATTCCCCTATATGCATGCATATATCTGCAATCTCACTTCCAGTTAGGAGAAAGAAAAAGTGGTGTCTTACCCAAATACTGACTGCTAAATAAAAGGCTCCCCTCCCACTTATACTACAGTACTAGCACATTGTGGGGCCACAGTGGCACAGCGGGTTAAACCGCTGAGCTGCAGAACTTGCTGACCGAAAGGTTGGCAGTTCAAATCCGCGGAGTGGGGTGAGCTCCCGTCATTAGCCCCAGTTTCTGCAAACCTAGCAGTTCAAAATCATGCAAATGTGAGTAGATCGATAGGTACCACTCCATGCAGTCATAGAATTATAGAATCAAAAGCTGGAAGAGACCTCATGGGCCATCCAGTCCAACCCCCTGCCAAGAAGCAGGACTATTGCATTCAAATCACCCCTGACAGATGGCCATCCAGCCTCTGTTTAAAAGCTTCCAAAGAAGGAGCCTCCACCACACTCCGGAGCAGAGAGTTCCACTGCTGAATGGCTCTCACAGTCAGGAAGTTCTTCCTCATGTTCAGATGGAATCTCCTTTCTTGTAGTTTGAAGCCAACCACATGACCTAGGAGTGTCTAAGGACAACACCAGCTCTTTGGCTTAGAAATGGAGATGAGCACCACCCCCCAGAGTCGATTAGACTTAATGTCAAGGGGAAGCCTTTACCTTTACTAGCATATCTAAGATTCTTATATTCTTCTAGTGTAGAGGTTCTCAAACTGTGGTCCCCAGGTGTTTTGATCTTCAGCCCCCAGAAATCGTAACAGCTGGGATTTCTGGAAGTTGTAGGCCAAAACACTTGGGGATCCACAGGTTGAGAACCACTGTCTTATTGTCACTTGAAGACAGGGAATATAAATCATGCCCTTTTTGTCTTCTCATCTCTAGATTTTAAAGAGTTTCTGACCGGTTCTGAATCCATCACCATGTCCGATGAAATGCTCAGTTTTATTAAAGAAAGCAATGCTACACTGCTGAGCTTTGACGAGATTCCAGAGCTTAACATAGCTAAAGTCCACCCAAATAAGCTTCAAAGGAAAATATGAGCGCACAGTTGGTTCTCTGTGGTATTAAGCCAGTTCTGAACAACACAGGCATAGAACACCCATGAAGTTTACTCCATTTGTTATGTGGACCTCAGATGACACAATCAACAAAGTGGTTGGGAACAGTGTCATCTGTAAATGATGAAATCATGGAGAAAGAGAGAATAGCAGTAACATCCCAGGAGCCTATTCTAACCGTTTGCCCTACCTTAAACATCAATCTAGTACTGTATTTAAGTAATCCAAGCACAACTTTTAACACAACTGTTTCTTTACTAGAGACAAAAACAGTGACTCTGCACCTATTTTTCATAAGCATCCAACTTCATCAGAAGAACTCAATACATTTTTTTAAATGGATCGTAAGTGTACCTATACTAGGAAGGGTAGATGTTCTTTCTTATCGCAAAACTAGCTGCCCCCTGCCATGCATTGCTGTGGCCCAATCTGTGTATATGTGTTTTGTGTGTATATGCATATATGTGTGTATATATTTGTGTATATGTGTGTGTGTGTGTGTGTGTACATGTGGTTTTGCGCATGCATTGTAATGTAATTTTTTTTGGCTTTTTAAGTCTCTACTGCTGTGTTTTTCAATGTTTTTATGAGTGATGGTCACTCTTTGGCCTGATAGGTGTATTGTGTCCAAATTTGTGGTTTTGAGTTATGTTAATCCCACAAATAAACATTACATTTTTATTTATATAGATATGTGTGACAGTTTTGAATGTTTCAATATGCAAGTTGTGTAGAAATTATAATGTGTGGTAATACTCCATTTCACAATATAACTTCAAAGAAGAAAAACAGGCATAATTGTATGCTCTGATGGCCTGGTCTAGACTAAGATAATGCTGTTCGAAACTGCATTATATGGTCAATGCAGACTAATATAATACAATTTTAAACTTCATCATACAGCAGTATAGATGGGGCCCCAGATTCAACACAGCTGGATGTTCACATAAGTATTTTAAAGTATTGTAAACTAATCTTAATTCATATATCAGCAGCAAACATATAGTTTTAAATGATGTTATATTCTTTATGGAGATTTAAATAATAGTAGTCACAATTCTGATAGCCATGAATGACCAGAAGCCATGTCATACTTACAATTACAGACAGACCCCAAGTTATGAACATGATACATTCCGTGGGTTTGTTCTTAAGTTGAATGCGTATGTAAGTCGGAAGAGGATTAAAGTGCAATCACAAGTCTATGTGACACAATTTTTGTTCCTGAGTTATAAATGTCATTTCCTAATGGTTCTATCATAAAAACATGGAAAAAGTGTATTAAACTTCACAAGCTTTGTTTTGGCAGGTCATCCTGCAGCGCATTTTGCTATAGTTTTTCAATAAATATCTCCTAGAGTCTCAATCAATTCAACATAGTTGGCGGCAGCCACAAAAATGAAGTTGCTGGAGTACAACTACTACTTTTAAAATAAGTACCGCACAATTAAACAGGATACAATACTTTTAAACCAGGGGAATGATTTTTTTCCAAATTTTGTTACATAGTGTAATGCTAGAATTGTAGACTATGAAAGGACCTCAACAATTGGTGCAAATGGTTGATCAAACTGCTGGGCACTCAATTCTTCTGCTTCTGCTGTTGCCTGTCATTTCCTACTTAAGGTGAACCTAAGGTGAACCTATCATGAGGTTTTCTTGGCAGGATTTGCTCTTCCTCTGAGGCTGAGAGTGTGACTTGCCCAAGGTCACCCAGTAGGAAGTCAAACCCTGGCCTCCAAAGTCATTGCCCAACAGTCAAACCACAGCAACATGCTGGATCTCTCCAACGTCAAAGCAAGCAGTTCCTAGAGAAAAGAAGTCCTTTACGTTTTACAAACACATTAAGTTCTACAAGTTTGTTCTTAAGTTGAATTTGTGTGTAACTCGCAGAAGCTACATTTTTAAAGTGTAACTCTTTTTGTTGTTTATTCATTCAGTCGCTTCCGACTCTTCATCACCTCAGGGACCAGCCTACGCCAGAGCTCCCTGTCAGCCGTGGCTACCTCCAGCTCATTCAAGGTCAAGTCAGTCACTTCAAGGATAGCATTCATCCAACTTGCCCTTGGTTGGCCCCTCTTCCTTTTTCCTTCCATTTTCCCCAGCATCATTATCTTTTCCAAGCTTTCCTGTGTTTTCATTATGTGACCAAAGCACTTCATTTTTGCCTCTAATATCCTTCCCTCCAGTGAGCAGCCAGGCATTATTTCCTGGAAGATGAACTGGTTGGATCTTCTTGCGGACCAAGGCACTCTCAGAATTTTCCTCCAACACCACAGGTTCAAAAGCATCTATCTTCCCTTGCTCAGCCTTCCTTATGGTCCAGCTCTTTCATCCATAGGTTACTATGGGAAACATTGTTGCTTTAACTATGTGAACCTGCATTGCTAGTGTGATGTCTGTACTCTTAATTATTTAATTGAGATTGGTCATTGCTCTCCTCCCAAGAAGTAAACATCTTCTGATTTCCTGTCTGCGTCTGCAGTAATCTTTACACCTAGAAATACAAAGTCTATCACTGCCTCCACGTTTTCTCCCTCTATTTGCCAGTTATAAATCAGTTTGGTTACCATAATATTGGGGGTTTTTATGTTTAACTGCAACCCAGTTTTTGCACTTTCTTCTTTCAACTTGGTTATCAGGCTCCTCAGTTCATCTGTGCTTTCAGCCATCAAAGTGGTATCATCTACATATCTGAGGTTGTTAATGTTTATTCCAGTTCCTGCATGCTAACATTAGGTCTCCCACAGTTGACTTGTATTGGATGCCTATATTATTTCTATATGCAAAGTAGCAGAATAGTAAATGTAACAACTGCTGTATACAGATACATTGTTCTGAGGATCCGCAGTAAAGGCAGAACTGTATGAAATGAAGGTAGCTATCTCTTGTTCCCTATCTTCCCAATCTAAACATTTAAAATACAGTATGATTCCCTTATCCATGGAACCAGAATCTGCAGTATTATTTATTCACATCTCACAATATATATATTTCTCTAGGTATTTTATTTTTCCTCTGGCATACTCTATGGTATTCTTGGAAGAGAAGTCCTTCATTTCAATAGGATTTGCGATTATCTGTGGTATTTTGTGTATCCTTGCAAATTCTGGGATCTTATCTCCTGCAAATAAGCGAGTCATTGTGTATATCAGTATCCCTTTTGCAAAGTCAATAATACTACAACATTAGTGAAGGTAGTATTTCAACCTTTGAAACAAACATCTTATTACAAAACATACAAGGCAATTTTATTCACACTTTCTATCCAGTGCAAGTCTTGTATTCTTCCTATAGAAGTCTTTTCACTAGTAAGTCCCATAGAGTTCAATTGGGGATTGTTCCCAGGGAAACAAGTATAGGACTGCAGTATCAGCTGGATTTTCATTAATAAGTAACCTTTCTCAATTGCTAAATGCTACCCGGACTAGTATGAATGTACAAAACATTTAGCCCACATATATTCTTTATCCTGGCACAGAAAATATTTTGAGAAATTTAAAAGATTATTTATTCATACTGCAATACATAAATACGTTATCAAGTATTAGGGAGAAACAACAGAAGGGAAAAGTCATTTCTATTTTAAATAGGATTATAAAGAAGGCTAAAATTGTATTGTTGAAGGGTAAAATTAATTAGAACAGCCATAATGTTGATATGAATTAAATGTGGCCTAATTCTTTTTCAGCCCCAACCAAATTTGATGCATTAATAGGTTTCTATATGTGCTGACATACTCTTGTTGAGACTGCAGTATTCAGGGCTGCATAAATTAAAATCTGAAATCTAAAAAGAGTGATAACTTTATATATTTATGTATGTTAGCTACACAATATAGTCAATGTTATTAATACATCTGATTTTAGCAAGGTCAATCACTACCACTTCAAAACACATTACACATCTGCAAATAACCCATTATGTTGTTATACCTATACAGGGAACAGAGCCTTCTCAGCTCTCCTTTTACAGGCAGTGAAAAACATTTCACTGAAACAGAGATTTGACAATCCATTGCTTGTAGGAAAGTCTTTTTGTAGCGAGTGCAATTTTTTTATCTGCACTGTTACATTTTTAAATGATTTTATACTCAGTGTGTTTTAAAATACTTTTTATGTAAATGTGAATGGGCCGCGGTGGCGTAGCAGGTTAAACTGCTAAGCTGTAGAACTTGCTGACCAGAAGTTTGACAGTTCGAATCTGCGGGACAGGATGAGCCCCAGCTTCTGCCAACCTAGCAGTTCGAAAACATGCAAATGTGAGTAAATCAATAGGTAGGGAAGGTAATGGCGCTCCATACAGTCATACTGGCCACATGACCTAGGAGGCGTCTACGGACAATGCCGGCTCTTCGGCTTAGAAATGGAGATGAGCACCACACCCCAGAGTTGGACTCAATTAGACTTAATGTCAAGGGGAAACCTTTATGTGAATGTGTTTTAGTTTTCTCATCCTTCAGCTCTATCTTGTTTCTACACTTCTAAACTGTGCTGGGTCCCATGTTGAGACAAAGGTAAAATATAAATAAAATAAGCAAAAATTAATAGACTTCACAGCACAACTCCTACACACTATAATACTTCCTCAGGCTGCAGTTAAAGAATTTCATGCAGCAGAATTGAGCTCCCAGCTACTATATTATTATAGGAAACCTGTGTTACTACCTTTGAACACTTTTCTTCATGCCCCTAAAGGCAAGAATAAATTAGTTTTCTAGCTGTTAGTCTTCAGTTTTGTACTCTTTCATAGTGCATGTCAAAGAATCACAGGGTTGGAAAGAACTACAAGGGCCATCTAGTCCAACGTCTCCTGCAGGAATACACAATTAAACTGCTTCCAAGAAATCATTATCCAACATTGGCTCTAAGGCCTCCAAAGAAGGAGTTTCCACTTCCTTGCAATGCACTCAATTCCACTTTAAACAGCTCTTACAGTAAAGAAATTATTTCTAATGGTTAGGTGGAATTGTTTTTTCTCATAGTTTGAATCCGCTGGTCCACAGTCTACTCTCTGTAACAGCGGAAAACAAGCTTATTCCATGTATTACATGCCATCTCTTCAAATATTTATGAACAGTTAATTCTTTATAACGCGACTTGCAGTTTCTCAAGTCACTCCTGACATGACAAAAAAAATCCCTGTCACTGGTGGACTTGATAGATAGCACTATGTTAACACGGTTTTTGTTCCTGGGTTATGAATGTCATTTCCTAATTGGTTCTATCATAAAAACATGGAAAAAGTTGATTAAACTGCCAAAACTTTGTTTTTGCGGAACATCCTGCAGCACATCTTGCTATAGTTTTTCAATGAATATTTCATCGAGTTGCAGCAAATTCATCATAGTTTGTAGTAACCACAAAAAAGAGGTTTCTGGAGTATAACAGCTACTTTCAAAATCAGTACCACACAATTAAACAGGAAGTAACACTTTCAAACCAGGAAAATGTTTCAATTTTTTTTACATTCTGTTGTTAGCTACTATAGTCTGTATCTTTTAATAATATAGACTTTTTATTTGTTAAGTTTTCAAATGTTGTTACATAGTGTAGTTTAAGAAGTACTGTGCTTAAACTATTTGATGTGGGAGACCAGAAGGGTTCTTCCTCCACTTGCCCAGGATCCAAAGCATGTCTGTGTCCATTAACTACAATGTTTTTCATCCTTTCTTGGTATCTATTACAGACCAGCAACTAATACGGTATTTCCCAAATTGGTACCAATTAATGGACAACAACTCTGACAACTTTAAAATCTGATTTTTCCCTCTCGGTCATTGGCAAACAGTAACATACCTTTTGTTTAATTAAAGTTTAACTCCCCATATTAAAAAGTAACACCAGCCCAAAACAAAGTTACCCAAGACATTTGGCTTGACTGCGAGAGTACAGAAAATGTCATCACAACATGGCCTGAGGTTGTTGACCCATGAGGGAGAAACGCCCAGAAGCATCTCTCCTGATCTCCAATAGTAAACATATATATGACACTCTAAATCTGCTATCAGTGACAGCAACATCAGCCAGTATTGAATGACAGCACCAGCCCTGTCAACAAGTATTAAAGATGGGATGCAACAACTTTAATATGCATCAGGGTGCATCTCTGAAGCTCTAGGTGCTCTCACTGCCTATTACAGGGGAAACCAGCTGATCCCTAATCCATCTAAAACACAGACATGTGGTTTTCACCTTAAGAACAGACAAGCATCCCAAGCTCTGAGGATTACCTGGGAAGAAATCCCACTGGTGCATTACAGCACACTCAAATACCTGGGAGTCACTCTGGACCATGTTCTGACCTACAAGAAGCACTGCCTGAATATCAAGCAAAAAGTGGGTGCTAAAAACAATATCATATGAAAGCTGACTGGCACAACCTGGGGATCACAACCAGACACAGTGAAGACATCTGCCCTTGAGCTATGCTACTCTGCTGCTGAGTATGCATGCCCAGTGTGGAACACATCTCACCATGCTAAAACAGTGGATGTGACACTTAATGAGACATGCCGCATCATCACGGGGTGTCTGCGCCCTACACCACTGAAGAAATTACACCGTTTAGCCGGAATTGCACCACCTGACATCCGCCGGTAAGTAGAAACCAATAGTGAAAGAACCAAGGCAGTGACATCTCCAGCTCATCCCTTGTTTGGGTATCAGCCAGCACGTCAACGACTTAAATCAAGAAATTGTTTTCTAAGATCTACAGAGACACTCGCTGGAACACCCCAGCAAGCGAGAGAGTTCAAAAGTGGGGCTCAAACCCAGAACCTCAACCAATGGCTGATACCAAATGAGAGACTCCCCCCTGGGAACACAGGAAACTGGGAGACTTGGAGGGTGCTGAACAGACTGCATTCTGGCACCATGAGATGCAGAGGCAACCTTAAGAACAGGGGCTACAAAGTGGAATCCATGACATGCGAATGTGGAGAAGAGCAAACCACCTGCTGCAATGCAATCTGAGCCCTACTATATGCACAATGGAGGACCTTCTTGCGGCAACACCAGAGGCACTCCAAGTGGCCAGCTACCTATCAAAGGACATTTAATCAACTACCAAGCTTGCAAACTTTGTGTTTTGTCTGTCTGTCTGTCTGTCTGTTTGTTTGTTTGTTTTGTTAAAAATGTAATACAACTGTCTGGTTGCTCCTTACATGATAAATAAATCAATAAATAATGACAGCAACATCAGCCAGTATTGAATGGCAGCACCAGCCCTGTCAACAAGTATTAAAGATGGGATGCAACAATTTTCATATGCATCAGGGTGCATCTACACCCCAGAATGAATGCAGTTTGGTGCTGCTTTAACTGCTATGGCTCGTTGCTATGGAATTGTAGTTTGGTGAAGCACCAGCACGCGTTGGCAGAGAACGCTACAAACCTGATAAAACTGCAACTCCCATGATGAACCTTGGCAATTCATGTGGTGTCAAACTGCATTCATTCTACAGTGTAGATGCAGCTTTAGTCCATGAGAGCTTAAATGACAAACGTCTTTCTCTCAGTCTCTAAACTGCTACAAGATTACTTTGTATACTAATATTCCAGATAAACATGACTAATATTGGAACAAGCATACTGACGACATATGATAATGTTATGTCACTGTATCATATCAGATCTACAAAGAGCTGTCATTATATCATCACGGGAAATTGTTATATGATTCCAAGAAGAAGGTGTGCGTCAAGCTAGCTATTCACCATGTAATATATATGCAAAAATCATTCCAGCCAACCAAGAGCCGACCTAGATCTCCAAAGACATGTCCAACTACTAATGTGGCAAGAAGTAATCACCAATGAAAACATCAGACCTGTTCCACCTGCTTTGAGCAGGATGACATTACAAAGGATATCTTTCATATCAGAACACAGCCTTTTGAATAAAAAGCAGGCCAATTCCAAGTAAACTTGATAAACTCACCACTTACAAAGGAAGCTGATTTACAAGTCTGG
Source organism: Anolis sagrei (assembly GCF_037176765.1). Classification (NCBI taxonomy): domain Eukaryota; kingdom Metazoa; phylum Chordata; class Lepidosauria; order Squamata; family Anolidae; genus Anolis; species Anolis sagrei. The sequence continues at coordinate 186,653,919 of NC_090023.1, forward strand.
TGACTAGCAAATAGCCAGGCACACCCACCAGCTTTGACAGATACCCAAATGCAAACAACCACATCATGCAGGTTACATAAAAAGTACTCCATGCTCCTTTCATAACGCTGCATAATTGCTTCACCCAGAGGGAGGAGATAATTGGAGATCATTATGCTGAAGCTCTATCAGCATCAAGGAAAATGAGATACAGGACTCCCCTCAAAAGCCCTCTACTTGTTATGATATCCCTGTAATACAGATCCTACCCAATGATCTGACCAGTAGCAATAGCATAAAAACATTCAATAGAATAGCCAGAAATCATGTCTCTGGGAGAATATCCTTTATCCAAAATGCTTGGGACTAGAAGTGCTCTGGATTTTTTTTCCAGATTTTGGAATACCTGTATCTGCATATATTGTATGCAGATAATGAGATATTGTAGAGATGGGACTACAGTCTAAACACAAAATTCATTTACATTGTACACCTTATACCTGAAGGTCATTTGACACTAATATTTTTTATTATTATTTTGTGCATGAAATAAAGTTTGTTTACCCTGAACCACCAGAAAGCGGTTACTATCTCTGCCGATTTTGGATTTTTGGAGTACTTTGGATTTTGCAATTCTACATAGGGGACATTCAGCCTATACTGACAGTTTTGTTTTCTGATGGTTCAATGTATATAAGCTTTGTTTCAATTGATTAAAAATATTTTGTATAAAATGGCTTCTCAGGCAATCTGTATACATGAAACATAAATTAATTTCATGATTTCACTCGGATCCCACCTACCCAAAGGCATATTTTATACGTATTTTTAATAATTTTGTGCACGAATAGAGTTTGTTTACACTGAACAATTGGAAAGCAAAGGTCACTAGCTCAGAAACACATGTGGACCATTTTGGATGGTTTCGGATTTCCAAATAAAAATGTTCTAGCATTTCTCTTGGCCTTAGAACAGCATTTTCTCTAAAGCAAGAGGTGTTTCGGTTTTCATTTGACAGCCTCTAACCACAGGCAACTGGGGAAGCAAAGAGTCTGGGAAAGCTCGTTTTAGGGCTATTTCTGTTTTCTATTTCTCAGGAGATACTTTCTGAGATGCTTTCTGCATAGCTTCGAAGGCCAGGTGACTTGGGGAGAATCTGCACTGTATAATGAATGTGGTTTGACACCACTTTAACTATTATGGCCCAATGCTGTGGGATTCTGGGAGTTGTAGTCTGATGAAACATCAGTATTCTTTGGTAGAGAACATGAAAGACCTTGTAAAGCCCACCAATAACATTAAGCAATGGCAGTTAAAAGCAATGCCAAACTGCATTCATTCTATGGTGCAGATTCACCCATAATTTTACAAATCTTCTCTACCAAAGTGTGCCAAGACTTCACCAAACTACAATCCCAGAATTCAGTTGCAAGAGAGCCATGAACAGAATAACTTTTACTGTCATTGTATATCGCACAACTAAATTAAATGCCATCCTCAATCACATTATATATGACAGGCATTGTAGTCTCAAACTGCGTTAATTCTATTGTATAGATTCACGTTTGGTCAACATAACCACAGACTGCTTTGCCTGTTCCTCCTTCTGCATTTACACTGTAGAATTAACACAGTTTGACATCACTTTCACTGCCATGGAGGAAAGATGTAAAAATGAATATTGGAATAATTATTTATTCAATCAAGTCCAATCGTACAAGTCCAATGTACATGATAACACGTACAATTTGAGATGATGTGCAGAAGGACAAGAAAGAGAAAAAGAATGGATACAAAGTGGTGAAAACAATGCAAATAATGTACAAAGACTAAGAAAAATGTGTTCATAGTTAAAGATATAGAAGAATATGCGGTATGGGGTAGGTGTGGAAAAAAGTGAAAAGAATAGTAACATTCTAAAGAGATGAATGGATAATATAGAAATTCTTTATGATATAAAATGTGTTTTAAGCATGAACTTTAAATGCTTTGTTTCATCCCTGTTTTATGTCTTTTAATATGAACTTTACAAAAATAAGTTTTAATATGAATCCTTTATAGAAATATATTCTATTGCACAGGCCTAACCACGCTATCCAGTTCCCTTGTCTGCCTTTGTCGTATTTCTCTGTTGGGTTCTACTAGATTCCCTATCTTTTTAATACCATATTATTTCAGGGTCCTTATTAGGTTCCTGAATGTCTTGTCCTTATTTTCCAAGGTTTCTAATGGGAAAGGGTCAACTTTATTTGTAATTTATTTTGCCATTTTTTTTCCAAATTAGCAACATCGATAAGCAGGGGCTAACCTTTAAGTTCTTGGATTCATCAAGCCCCACACATCACATGATGTGTTCTGCATACAAAGAAGCCAGACTTGGCCATGGTAGTCCATGCTCTTGTTACATCTTGAATAGACTACTGCAACATGTTCTACGTGGGGTTACCTTTGAAGACTGTTCAAATAGTACAACAGGTGGCAGCCAGATTGCTCACTGGAATGACATACAGGTCATGTACAACCCCTCTGCTATAGCAGCACCACTGGCTGCACAATTCAAAGTGCTGGCTTTAGCCTATAAAGCCCTAAACGGTTCTGGTCAACCTTACTTCTCCAAACGTATCTCTCCCTATGAACCAGTTTGGATGTTAAGATCTTCTGGGGAGACCCTGCTCTCGGTCCCACCCCCTTCAAGGGCAAATAGTGGGGACGAGGGACAGGGCCTTCTCAGTTGTGGCCCCTCGGCTGTGGAACTCCCTCCCCAGAAACATAAATTGGTCTCCTCCCTCCTGTTTTTCAGAAAGAAAGTTAAAACTTGACTGTGGAACAAAGCATTTGGGGAGTAGTGTGATCACAGTGCAATATGCAACCACAGAGTTAATATAATTTATCTATTTATATATTTACAACATTTATATCCTGCTCTTTTCACCCCAAAGGGGACACAAAGCAGCTTACAAGTTAAATGCACATACAATATATTATATACAATATATTTTATTATCAATATTATATATATTGTATGTGTATGTGTGTGTATATATATATATATATATATACACACACACACACACAAATATGTTTTATGATTAGCATGGCACAATATTAGTATTATATATTAGTATATTATACTATACCACTATACTGCAATATTATTAGTATTAAATATAATATATAATATACAATTATTATATTGAATTATTATTAGTATTATATTGTATACACACATATACACGCACAAAACACATATACACAGACTGGGCCACAGCAACATGTGGCAGGCGCAAAACCACATATATATACGCAAATACATATATACACAAATATACACACACACACACACACACAAAACACATATGCACAGACTGGGGCCACACATTATAATGCATGTGCAAAACCACATATACGCACATAAACACAAATATATACACACATACGCACATAAACAAAAATATATACACACACATATACACAGACTGAGCCACAGCAATGTGTGGCAAGCGCAAAATTATTTATTATTATTAATAATTAAACTTTATTTGTACCTGGCTAGCATCTCCCAAAGGACTCGATGCAGCTTACACAGGCCAAGGCCTCAGCACAACAACAGCATAACAACAACAATACAATTCAAAGCAAATCAAAAAACATAAAGCAATAACAACAACATTACACCATAACACAGTAAAAACCAGGGCCGGGCCAAGTGATGGGTACAGATTAAAAAGTGCTAGGTGTGACAGGTAGCATGTTGGATTTCTGGGCAAGTGCAATGTGCAGAAAATCTTAAACCCTAATAAAGTGCTTCTGGGACATAGTGCTGGGGTTTTCCTATTCCGGAATAGCCAGGTCTTCAAGCTCTTCCTAAAGACAGCCAACGTGGGTGCTAGTCTGATGTCTTTGGGGAGGGTGTTCCAAAGTCGGGGGGCAGCCACAGAAAAGGCCCTGTCCCACATCCCCACCAAACGCGCCTGCGATGCAGGTGGGATCACGAGCAGGGCCTCTCCGGATGAACGAAGGGAGCGCGTGGGTTCATAGACGGAGATGTACCACATATGTATATGTATACACAGACTGGGCCACAGCAACGTGTGGCAGGCGCAAAACCACATATGTATACGAAAGCACACATATACACAAATATATATACACACACAAAACACATACACACAGACTGAGCCACAGCAATGTGTGGCAGGGGACGACTAGTAAATAATAAATATGGACCATGCTATTATGTATTAATTACTTAATTAAAATGGCTTCTTAAATTAAAAAAAACTTTCCCTACTGTGTCTATACGCTTTGACATCCTGGGAGTTTTGGGGAGTCAAGATCTCTTATTTGTTTTGCCATGCCCTTGTAAAACTACAAGTCCCAGGACCCCCATAGCATTGGTGTCAAAACTCTGTCACGCCCTTTGGAGAGGAAACCCTGCAGGGCAGAGGTGAAAGGGGCAAAGTCTAGCTGAGAAAGTCACCATGCAAGAGCCTGGGGGGAGGAGGAGGAGGAGAGCTCCTTCCTTCCCTGGCCTGCCTTGGGAGGAACTGTCACTGCAATTGCTGTTTGCAAAGAGAGGGAGATGAGGGGGAACTAGGCAAGGGCTCTGCCTCAGCGCCTTCCCCGCTGCCAGGCCTCTCCCTGGCCCAGCAAAGCCCCTCCCTCCCCCTCTCCGTCCTTCCTTCCCTTCCCCTCCCCTCAGCCAATGCCTCACCTCAAGGTGGGCCCCACGCAGGCCGTCTCGGTGCTCTCAATCTCCTGCAGGATCCGCTCGTGCTCTGGCAGGCTCTCCGCCATCTTTGCCGCGGAGGGAGGGGAGGGAGCGGAGCAAGGAGGAAAAGGGGCGGGGCCTGGACATACCGCGGCCAATCAGAGAGCGGGAAAGCCTCCCCGGCGTGTCTCCCCTGCCGCAGGTGTCAAAAAAGGCGGGCGGGGGCGGGGCCTGGAGGAGCAGGGCCAATCAGAGAGCGGGGAAGCCTCCCTGGAGTTTTTGTGTGTGTCTCCCCTGCTGCAGGTGTAAGGCAGGTTGGGCATTCCCTTCCCAGGCATTCCAGCATCCAGAACTGATCATCTGGGGGACTCAGATGCACACTGAGCAGGGCCCATCAAATCACAGGTGGAGCATCCTGAGTTGAGCCAGAATTCCAACTAGAATAGAATCACTATTATTATTATTATTATTATTATTATTATTACTTTATTTGTACCCCGCTAGCATCTCCCAAGGGATTCGATGCGGCTTACAACAGGCCCAACACAATACAACAATACAGTACATAGCAAATAAAACAGTTAAAGCAGAAACAATAGCAATAGCAATACAACAAGACATTATTAAAAACTGAGCCGGCCGGAGTAGGGTACAGGATTAAAAGTGCTGAAGTGTCGGAGGGATATAGGATTAAAATATAAGTGCAGTGTGCGGTGAGGGTGATCTTGGCTCTGCTAAGGTGTTTCTGGGCTTTGGTAGTGGGCTTCCTAATCTAAAAAGGCACGTTGGAACAGCCAGGTTTTCAGGTTCTTTCTGAAAATCGCCAAAGTAGGGGCCTGTCTGAGATCTTTTGGGAGGGCATTCCAGAGGCGGGGGGCCACCACAGAGAAGGCCCTGTCTCGCGTTCCCACCAAACGCGCCTGTGACGCAGGTGGGATCACGAGCAGGGCCTCTCCTGATGACCGGAGTGAGCGTGTGGGTTCGTAGACAGCAATGCGGTCACGCAGGTAGGGTGGTCCCAAACCGTTCAGGGCTTTGTAGGTAAGCACCTGCACCTTAAATTGGGCTCGGAAAATAAACGGCAGCTCCTTAAAGTGGAGCTCCTTAAACAGAGGGGTTGACCTCTCTCTGTAATGGGCCCCCGTTAACATCCTGGCTGCTGCCCGTTGGACCAATTGGAATTTCCGAGCCGTTTTCAAGGGCAGCGCCACGTAGAGCGCATTGCAGTAATCCAGTCTAGAGGTGACTAAGGCATGGACCACCCCGGCCAGATCAGCCTTAGCTATTCTATTAGCTCTGAGGCCACAGAGTGAAGAGGGGCAGCCAGGAAGACACAGCTCCATCCTGTCTCCTGCAACATCAATCAGGAGCCCCTCAATATATACAATATAATGATATATCATGTTAATACTCTGCTCAATTTTTGTTATTTTATATTATATCCTGTGTTTATCTTGTATTATTTTCTTTTGTTATATTTTATTGTATTTTATTTGATGTATTATTTATTTATTTAAAAGTTTTATATCCCAATCTTCTCAACCTCCGCGGAGGGACTCAGACCGGCTGACAGCAAAGATTCAATGCAACACTAAAAATCTAAAGCATAATACATCAACATTCAATTACCAAATACATATAGGATAAATTACATAAAAACCGTTCGCCAAGCTAAAATCGTGTCCAACTCTGTCCATATATTGTGCTCAGTAACTTTGGTCGATTGCCGGTCTCAGACATCATTCCACAAAAGCTTTGTTCCACATCCAGGTTTTCACTAGTTTCCTAAAGGTCAGGAGGGAAGGGGCAGATCTAATTTCATCCGGGAAGGAATTCCATAGCCGATGGGCCACCACAGAAAAGGCCCTATCTCTTGTTGCCACCACACGCGCCTGCGAAGGTGGCGGGACCGAGAGCAGGGCCTCTCCAGATGATCTTAACATTATTATTGTATTATTGTATGTTTGTATTCTTTTTGCCTTGTTGTAATTGTTGGGCTTGGCCTCATGTTAGCCAACCCGATCCCCTTGGGGAGATGGTGGCAGGATATAAAAAAAAATATTATTACTATTTATTTATTTATGACTTTTCTACCCCACCTTTCTTCACCCTGGAGGGGACTCAAGGCGGCTTTATACTTATGCAACTATTCGATGCCTTCAAAGACAATGCCAATCTGCTACCGAGCACAATTCAAAGCCCTAAACAGTTGCTGTCAAGCCTACCAGTCAGAACATATCTTCCCCTATGAACCATCTAGGAGGTTAAGATTGTCTGAGGAGGCCCTGCTCTCTGTCCCATTTTCTTCACAAACACGGTTGGTGGGGAACAAGAGACAGGGCCTTCTCAGTGGTGGCCCCTTGGTTGTGGTAAATAAATGAATACATTAAAACATTAAAAACATAAAACAATACCTTCACTGTTAGCCACATTATCCAAAGTCATAGTCTGGGCCATTCCGATTGTCAATTGCATATAATTCCATATTTATCTATTGCACAAGATTTATAACCACCCTGTCTCCCCGAAGGGACTCAGGGCGGTGTCCAGCAAAAGTAACAAAGTGGCAAACATTCAATGCCGAAAACAAACAAATAACAAATCAAAACAGTGGATGAAACAATCTCACAACTTCACAACCTCTGAGGATGCCTGCCAGAGATGCAGGCAAAACGTCAGGAGAGAATGCTTCTGGAATATGGCCATATATAGCCCGAAAAACATACAGCAACCCAGTAATTCTAGCCATGAAAGCCTTCAACAATACAATAATTATATACGAGGATTGAATGAAAAGTAATGCCTCCACCTTTGTAACTGCTCAACAGATGGCAGTACTGATATGTGGCAGTTACTGGTTTGTTCAGTAGACTCTCCTCTACAGTTCTATTTTGGCAGGAAGCTTTAGCATTGAACAGTTGTATTGTTAAAGTGCAAAGTATGGAACCCTGGGCAGATGGTCAATGCGACTTAAGCAACATGCAGTCAGTGAATTCTTGACAGCAGAAGGTGTCACCTCAAAGGATATTCATCAGAGATTTCAAGCTGTTTATGGTGATTGTGTTAATGTGAGTACTGTGAGTCATTGGGCAAGTAAGTTTAAAGATGTTGAGATGGGAACAACTGACTTGTGTGACAAAGAGTTGGAGGTCCTGTAGCAGCAACCACCGAGTTTCACAAGCAAAAGGTTGACAGATTGATTCAGGATGATCATAGTATCACTCAGAGAGAAATTTCAAGCATAGTTGGCATTTCAAAAGAACGTGTGGGTCACATTACTGCTTTGCTTGGCTATCGGAAGATCTGTGCACGATGGGTACTCAGGATGCTGACTCCTTAAATTAAAGCACACAGACTTGAAACTTCAGAGACTGGATCTCACCACCATATGACACCCTCCATACAGTCCAGATTTAGCACCGTCTGACTTCCATCTGTTCCCGATAATGAAAGAAGATCTGTGGGGACATCATTATGCTTCTGATGAAGACATTGAGACAACTGTGAGACGCTAGTTGCTGGTTGCGGAAACAGAACGTCGACTTCTTCCGTGACGGCTTGGTATTCTATTTCAATAATTGCCTATCGGCTTTCAACTCACCAGGACTACCAAGGCACTGTGCAATGAATATCTTCATTATTATCATTTACATGTTTTTAAGCAGTTCTAAACTTATGTTTTTAATAAGAATGTATGTGTGTGCTTGTGCACACACACACACAATGTATTTCACATTACTTTAGCTGTTATGTCGCTGTAATGTATTTTATAACCAAATGTTAGTCCCAAAGTGCATCAACACCGTAGAATTAATGCAGTTTGACACTACTTTAACATCCATGGCTCAGAGCTATGGAATCATGGGAGTTGTAGTTTTACAAGATCTATAGGAGCGGGACGCAGGGAGCACACAACGCCCTTGTTGTTCCAGCTCCACTGGCTGCCGATCTGCTACCGGGCCCAATTTAAGGTGCTGGTGTTGGCCTACAAAGCCCTAAACGGTTCCGGCCCAAATACCTTTCTGACCGCATCTCGACCTATGAGCCCACGAGGACCTTGAGATCGTCTGGGGAGGCCCTTCTCTCGATCCCGCCTGCCTCACAGGCACGTCTGGCGGGGACGAGGGATAGGGCCTTCTCGGTGGTGGCCCCTGCTGTGGAACACCCTCCCTGCAGACATCAGACAGGCGCCCTCCCTTATGTCATTCCGCAAGAGCCTAAAGACATGGTTATTTGAGAAGGCGTTTGACTAAGTGCCACAACAATTGGCAATGACGACTGGAACGGAATATGGATTACGAGTTTGGTTTATGATTCCAAGATGAGACGGCGCGGATGATTTAGTGTAATTTGTATTATTGTTGTTGTTGATATTTGTTGTGTTATTGCCTTATTGTAAACTGTTTTTATATGTTGTACACCGCCGGGAGTCGCCCTAGGGCTGAGAACGGCGGTCAACAAATGCAGTAAATAAATAAATAAATAAATATAGCTTTCCCTGTCAAAAAGTGTTGGCATCTCACCAAACTACAATTCCAAGGAAAAGTGGAATGGAGGAAACAGAAAAGAAATATGTTGAAAGTGAACAGTGAAGCATGCCCACCCTGGCAACAATAACTGCTGCAACCCTTTCTTATTTCTTATAAAATCCCATATTATGTGCTTTGAACTGGGCTATATGGCAGTATAGACTCAGATAATCCAGTTCAAAGCAGATATTATGAGTTATCTGCCTTGATATTCTGGGTTATATGGCTATGTGGAAGGGCCCTATGACAACTTTATGAAAACCTGGTACAAAAATGCTTCATCACCTTATTTACATTATATGATGATGCACAGATATTACAGGACAAATCAAGTGTCTTATACTAATAGTTTCTGCAGTGTAATCTTCTTCGTAAATCAATACACACAAGTACAGCTATGTTATTTTAAAATACTCCCATGAGCTACTATAAATAAACTCGAATATGATACCATGTAATCTGATATGCATTACGACAAAAAAAAATCATGAAGAGATTTGCCTTTTTTTGTTTGCTAATTGCTATATTTTAACACAGGGTAAGTTAATCTTCTATTACAAATATCAGATAATTCTGTATTTAATTATGTAGACTTATCTAGAAGCATGCATATGTTTAACAGGCAATTCGTATATGAAGTGCAACCCCTTCCCCCCAAAAACAACTGCATTATTTGTTTCTTTAGCATAAGAACGGAAGATATAAATATATCGTCATAAATCAACATTTCAGCTGTTAGTAAAAACCTGTTAGCCATACCACCACAAAGATAGACCTAAAACAAATAATTCCATCACACATTTTGATCAGAAATGGGAATGAGAAAAGTATTTTTTAAGAACAGCCTCTTAACATCCTGAACTTAAATGCTTTTCATCATAGTAATTGAAAACAAAGAATGCATTTTCAGCTTTGGGATGTCAACCTGTACAGGCTGGTTTATAACTAGGTCTGTTTTTATTAAAATAAGAAAATATAGTATAATTGCTCTGAATATTTTACAACAAACCCAGCGGAAGGAGCATAAAGTACATTCTTGGCAGGAGATACTCACCCTAAAGTGATTCCCAGGGGCAGCTCCAAGTATTTAATCTCACCAAGGACTGTTTCATACACATTATCTTTGTTTTCTTCCATGCAAAATCCATCTGTGTTAGGACTGGCATTGGCAGCCATGGTAAAGCACTAAACTGTTCCAGGCATAAAGGGAGGACCGTCTTCTTTTAATATCACCGGAATGAAAGACTCTCTCACCAGCAAAAGGAGAAAGCAAATCCTGATTTGACATTGGGCGTCCTGAAGACATTCTGCCCACAAGTGTGACACAGCTGTTGTCATCCAGCCTGCTATAAGTAGCCTTTTCCTTATGACCCCAGACTTGTTATGACGCCAGATCTGTTTCATGCCTACCTATTTTAATGCAGCCAAGAAGCAATCAATCAAAATGCTGGATGTTTATTTTATATAACCATAAAGCCTGGAAATGTTGGTAAGTTAGACTGCAACTCCCACCCACCTCCACCTGGTAGGGCCATCAATCATGTTAGATTGGCATTTTAGGAGTTATAGTGTTTGTTTATTTATTTATTTATTTGAAGCATTTCTACCCCACCTTTCTCCACAGCGCAGACCCAAGGTGGCATAGAGCATACCAGAATATAAAATCCATCAAACAGTTATACATAAAAGGTAAAACCTAATAAAACATAAATCAATAAAATTTATTTATTTATTTACCATATTTGTATACCGCCCTTCTCAGCCCGAAGGCAACTCGGGGCGTTCACAGTTGGCAACATTTGATGCCTCAAGAAATAAAACAATCATAAAATACCATTAAAAGCATTTATGTAAAATATAAAAATATAAAAACCGTACAAAGCCATAAAACCATTATTGTGAGCGCCTCCTTGTTAAAATCGTTATTCAATTGCATCATCAGGTCGTTCCATGATTTCGTATAATTATGCTGGATTAGCAAAAGCCTGCTCAAAAGCCAGGTTTAAACCTTTCTTCGAAAAGTCAGGAGGGAGGGGCCCTCTCTTATATCCCTGGGAAGGGCGTTCCACAATTGAGGGGCCACTACTGAGAAGACCCTATGTCTTGTCCCCGCCAAACACATCTGTGAGGAAGGTGGGACTGTGAGTAGGGCCTTTCCAAAAGATCTTCGTGTCCTAGATGGTTCATAAGGAGAGATACTTTCGGATAGGTAAGCAGATCCAGAACCACTTAGGACTTTATAGGCTAAAGCCAGCACTTTGAATTGTGCCCAGAAGCAAACTGGCAGCAGTGGAGCTGGCGCAACAGAGGAGTTGTGAGCTCTGTTCCTATTAACAACCTGAGATGGAGCCCCCGGTGGCGCAGTGGGTTAAACCGCTGAGCTGCTGAGCGTGTTGACCAAAAGGTCGCAGGTTCGAATCCGGGGAGCAGCATGAGCTTCCGCTGTCAGCCCCAGCTTCTGCCAACCTAGCAGTTCAAACACATGCAAATGTGAGTATATCAATAGCTACTGCTCCGGCAGGAAGTTAATGGCACTCCATGCAGTCATGCCAGCCACATGACCTTGGAGGTATCTATGGACAACATTGGCTCTTTGGCTTAGAAATGAAGATGAGCACCACACCCCAGAGTCGGACACGACTGGACTTAATGTCAGGGGAAAACCTTTACCTTTACTTATACAAGAGATAGGCTGCAGTTGGGTGTTTCTGGATATAATAACCTAGCCTTGGGGCTGATTTTTGGGAGAAAAGTATTTGTCTTATTTTGGTAGTAGATGCTGCTGGTTTCCCCCCAGGTTTCTGGATTTTTGGTATCCTGACTTGTCTCTTGGAATCCTGGAACCTTGAATCTTTGGACTGGCTTTTGACTACAGTATAGACTCGTGATCCCTGGACTGTACTCATTGAACTTTCAGCATTTGACCACTGAACTGGACCCTTTGACTACGGTGTAGCATTTGCTATCAGTTTTTGTTTTATATTCTGTGGCTGAGTGCTATCTTTATGTTTTATATTTTGGACTATTAAAACAGCCAGAAAGTAAGTGCTGTTTTAATTAAACTTTTGGATACAAACTGGGTGATTGTTTGGTTCATCTCTACCTGAATAAGGCAGAGCCCTGGCATTGTGACAATCATCCACCAAGGTGACCAAAGCTGTTCCATGTCCTGGTCTGAAGCCAGATTGGAATTGACCCAGATAATCAACCTCATCCAAAAATCCCTGGAGATGTTTAGCCACCCGCTTTCCAGGATCTTACTAATAAATGGTAAATTAGATACCAGCCTATAATTATCCAAGATTGTAGGATCCAGGGACTGTTTTTTAGATGGGGTCTAACCACTGCTTCCTTCAAAGCAGTAAGAACCAGGCCTTGATCTAGCAAGGCATTAATTAGTTCCCTGTTCCAGATCGTACTCCTTGTTTTGCTTGACCAGTCACGAAGGGCAAGGGTGTAGGATGCAGGTGGTGGCTTTCACTTCTCCAATGATTCTGTCAGCATCCTCAGGTGACACAAGTTGAAATGAATCCGTGCAAACAAGACCAGACGATGCAGTGGGTGCATCCATGGGAATTGCTTTAATAGTGGAATCCAAAACCGCATGGCTCCAACCAATCTTGGATGCAGAATAACTCACGAAGGTCTCACAGTCACAATTAGAGTGAAATTGATGGCCTACAATTCTCTAGAATGGTACCCTAGTTCAAGAGCCCTCTCAACACTCAGAAAAGTTTGTTGGGCCTGTTATTAACGGCCGTGTCATGATGCCAGGGCTCTGCCTTATTCAGGTAGAGGTGAATCAAAAAATCATCCAGTTTGTATCAAGCAATTTAACCAAAACAGCACTTATTTTCTGGCTGTTTTAATAGTCCAAAACATAAAACATAAAGATTGCACTCAGCCACAGAATATAAAACAAAATCAGCAAACACTGTTGCAGGTTCAAGATAACTCTGTAGTCAAAAGGAGTAAGAAACTCTGTAGTCCAGTGATCAAAAGCTGAGAGTTCAATAAACAAAAGTCCAGGGATCTATACTGTAGTCAAAATCCAGTCCAAAGGTTCTAGGTTCCAGGATTCCAAAGGTTCAGGTCAGGACACTGAAAATCCACAAACCTGGGGGAAACCCAGCAGCATCTACCACCAAAATAAAACAAATACTTTTCTCCCAAAGATCAGTCCCAAGGCTAAATCCTTATATCCAGAAACACCCAGCTGCAACCTATCTCTTGCATGCTTGCACCCTTAATTGTTTTCACCCATGAACTCTTACTTACAGATTACTCAACCCTTTAGAACTAAGACTTACACTAACCCTTCCATCACCAACTGCTAGGCCTACCACCACCAACCACCATCAACTGCAGAACATAATACATGACAGGCTGCAATAGAAGTAGAATAGAATGCCTTCTTCACGGTGTCTATAGCAGTAATTACTTATATTTAATACTGATATTATACTATGCTAATAATATAATATCTTGTAAGCCGCTCTGAGTCCCCTTCGGGATGAGAAGGGCGGCATATAAAGGGTCGTAAATAAATAAATATGCCTTTTGCTGGCTGATGGTTTCCTTCTGGTCGGAAATGTGACTTTTTTTACTCCACTTGCACAGAAATATAAATTTCTCATAAAAATGAAATATATGTTCCTGGGCTTTTAAAAGTTTGGGCTGGTTTAAAAATGGCATTTTTCTTAACTTTGATATCAAATTCTGACTTCCCACTGCCAATTAAAATAAAGTCACATTTTCCATGTTCAGATCTTTCCTGTTGCTTAAAAAAAAATTCCACACACAAGCCAAGGAAATAGATCATGTTGGAGGAAATGCCACTAAATGTACAAAGGTCGACATGACATGTGTTGATCAGCAAGTTCATGATGATATTAGAAGTACATCTTTGTAAGAGTATTATTAAAATAAAAATATGGGGCAATGCAGCCATCAGCCAAATATAATATAAGTGAAGTAATATGCCTTACCATTAAAAGGCCATGTTCCCCACAATATTATTGAAATTAAGACGGATATGACCTAACTGCAAGACTGACGGGAAATTTATGTTTTTGACATGCAGTAATGCCATGAAGCCAAAAACTGCTGAATTTGACAAAACAATCGCAGTGAAATTGAATAACTACATCCAATAATAAATAAATACTCAAAGTACTATAGAACTTCCAATGGGAAAATGCTGAATGTATAACCTATGTATTGAACTTCATTCCAAAATGAATATATAGGTATTTGTTATTCGATGTGAAGGTGGAGCAGTCTATTACAGTTAAGATAATCTATTGGAAATGTAATGTTTTTGAAAGGCAAATGCTTGGCTCCGAATGATTGGAAACAGATTATAATTCCAGCTAAATAGGGTTTGAGAAAGACACTGACAGGGCTACAGAGATAGCATTTTGGATACAAATTATCGATGATATTAGGGAAACTTGCAGTAGAGGTATTGTTTTATGCAATTTAACATTTGGGCAGTAGATAACACTACATATGTAGCACCATTTTTGTTCCCGGGTTACAAATGTCATTTCCTAATTGGGTCTAGCCTAAAAACATGGACAAAGTTTATTAAACTGCAAAAACTTTGTTTTGGCGGGACATCCCACAGCATATTTTGCTATCATTTTTCAATGAATATCTCATTGAGTTTCAACCAATTCAATATAGTTTGTGGCGGACACAAAAACACAGTTTCTGGAGTATAACAGATGCTTTCAAAGTATGTGCTGCACAATTAAACAGGAAAAACACGCTTTTAAACAAAGAACAGAATATTTTTCAATTTTTGTAACATAGAGAATTAGTTAGCTTTCAGGGCTTTTTTTGACTATAAAGGGCAAAGGTGTCCCCTTGACATTAAGTCTAGTCATGTCTGACTCTGGGGGTTGGTGCTCATATCCATTTCTAAGCTGAAGAGCTGGTGTTGTCTGTAGACACCTCCAAGGTCATGTGGCCGGCATGACTGCATGGAGCACCCTTACCTTCCCGTGACTGCATGGTGTTGTCCATAGACACCACCTAGGTTATGTGGCCAGCATGACTGCATGGAGCGCCACTACCTTTCCACCGAAGCGGTACCTATTGATCTACTCACATTTGCATGTTTTCGAACTGCTAGGTTGGCAGAAGCTGGGGCTAACAATAGAAGCTCGTCCCACTCCGCAGATTCGAACTGCTGACCTTCTGATTAGCAAATTCTGCAACTTAGCAGTTTAACCCAATAAGCCACCATGGCTATAGGTCACATTAATTTCAGGAGCCCCCGGTGTCGCAGTGGGTCAAACCCTTGTGCTGGCAGGACTGAAGACTGACAGGTCACAAGTTTGAATCTGGGGAGAGTGCAGTTGAGCTCCCTCTGTCAGCTCCAGCTCCCCATGCAGGGACATGAGAGAAGCCTCCCACAAGGATGATAAAACATCAAAGCATCCCCTGGGCAACATCCTTGCAGATGGCCAATACTCTCACACCAGAAGCGACTTGCAGTTTCTCCAGTTGCTCCTGTTGTTAAAAGAAAAATCTCAGTTAGCATGGCCAGTGGTGAATGAACATGGGAGTTGCAGTCCCTAAGAATAGTGTTTCCAGATGGACAGATTTGTGAATGCTGGAGCCCTGTGACAGCTATATAATTATGAACGTTATAATGACAATGGTAATTCAGGTGGAAGATCAGTTAGAATATATATATATATATATATATATATATATGCGCGTTGCTGTCAATTTTCGATTTGGCCATCCTATAGATTACATGAGAAAATGTCTATTTAATGAGCTACATTAGAAAATGTGAGTTTAAATCATTGCTGCGCATAGAGAACATCCTCTTAATAAATTAACCCAAGAGAGCCAGCTTGTGACTGAGCCATCTAACCACTGGATGTCACACAAACACAGATGAAACGGTGCCTTGACAGCAACCATTACTGTCTTGGGATGAGATGTGTAAAGAAAAGATTAGATATTAACTTCCAGTCTATTGGAAACATCTAACAAAAGTTCAGGGATTATACAATAATTAACTATGGCAAAATAATAACTAAAGCATGATTCATCCATTGCATAGGAAGTCTGACAGACAGAAATGTAGCTGTGCTCTGGCCCAATGCCAGTCCTTGCTCTGGGGATAAAGATGTTATGGGGTAGGTGCCTGTCAAGCTTTCCATGGCTGGGATGAGATTAGATTCCTTGTCCTGTATATATGGCTGATCTAACTGACCCAGTGGTTCTTTCTTTGAGTCACAGACCCCTTGATAATCTTTTTGAAACTATGGATCAACTCCCCATTTAAACAAAGCAAGAGGAAGCAAATTATGTGTAAAGGGAAAATAGATTTTTCTGATCAACTTTTGCATCCCCTGAAGCCCATCCATGATCACCTTTGAAGACTGACTACTTAAGGATACAGTACCCCCGGTGGTGCAGTGGGTTAAAGCACTGAGCTGCTGAGCTTGTTGATCGAAAGGTTGCAGGTTCAATTCCCGGGAGCGGCGTGAGCTTCCGCTGTCAGCCCTAGCTTCTGCCAACCTAGCAGTTCGAAAACATGCAAATGTGAGTAGATCAATAAGCACCGCTTCGGCGGGAAGGTAACGGCGCTCCATGCAGTCATGCCGGCCACATGACCTTAGAGGTGTCTACGGACAACGCTGGCTCTTCGGCTTAGAAATGGAGATGAGTACCACACCCCAGAGTCAGACATGACTGGACTTAATGTCAGGGGACTACCTTTACCTTTTTACATTGCTGAACTGAATAGCAATGTCTCTCTATATTAAGTTTGTTACTTTTCATAGCCATGTTTTAACTGGTTTTAGTTAAATGGATATTTTAAACTTTTGTATTTGGTGTAATTTTAATATTAGTTGTTCCCCACTTCAATATATAGGGAGAGGATGTATGAAATATTATTATTATTATTATTATTATTATTATTAGATACTCACTCTAACAATGACAAGATTAGTACACAGCAAACAAGATCACTATGCTGGCTTCAGTATTAGATCATATGTCAGACACTTCCCAAGTGTCTAGGACTATATGATGTATCAACGAATGATGTGTGCAGCTCCGAGTAGGGTGGTCTTTTGCAGCTGACAGATGGTAATTGTTTTTAAGTGCAGGCCAAGGTCTTTAGGCACTGCACCCAGTGTGCCGATTAGCACTGGGACCACCTTTTCTGGCTTGTCCTAGAGTCTTTGCAGTTCTATCTTTAAATCCTATTATTATTATTATTATTATTATTATTATTACATGCCTAGATAATGAAACAGTATCATATATTAATATATTGGATATTGCTATAATAATAATTATTATAAATTTTATTATTATAATGAATAAAAATAATTTATGATAATATAACAATAATATTATATTATAAAATTATAATATTATAATATTAATATATTATTGATATTATTTTAAATTATTATTATTAATATATTAATATATTACAATATATTTTATATAATATAATATATATTAATATATTATTACTATTAATATATTATAATATTATATTATTCTATTATATAATTATAGTAATAATATAATAATAATTTATAATAATAATTATATTTTCTTCTCTACAAAAGAGACTCAAAGTGGCTTACAGGAAAACTAAATTCAAAACCATTACAAACATTAAAATAGTATTATTATTAGTAGTAGTTGTTTCTGAATGTAATATACCACAATGGATTTCAGCACCACATTACTACTCTTTATTATCTCCAATAAAATCTTTTCTTATCTGTATAAGATGTCCCTCTGCAGTATCTTCAGATCTTTAGTGTCACAAGGCAGTCAACACAACCTCAGGTGTATTCACTATAATTCCCAGTCTGAAAAGCCTATGATCTTTTGGTTGTAAGAGCTAGCCAGTGGCTGGGGATGATAGGTGTTGTAATACAACACTGTTGCATATCATCCAACATTTCCTAGATGAAAACAGGGACATGTGCGATTGAATGACATTCGAGTGCTTTCCAAAGGGAGTGACCAGGAAACAAAAGAACAAAGGTTATTAATGAGGAAGAAGATACAAAACTGCTATTTTAAGCAGGGAAACCAGCAATTTATGTTTAGGAAACTGAAAAGGAAAAAAAAGAAAAACAAATGAGCCTATTGGAAAAGCAAGTTTCCATCCCATCCTTTCTCTCTGGCTGAGTTATTAGGATGGAAACCATTTCTAAAATTGGAACTCGGTTTGCAACAAATAAAGAAAGCTGGAGATAGGGACAGCAGAGGACTCGTATAAACCAGTTCCAAGCAGATAATGTGGATTATCTGCTTTGATAATCTGGATTATATGGCAGTGTAGGAGAGTTAAGCAGTTCCTGGAAGGGTAGGTGTGCTGGATTGTATGTGTCCACACATATGTAACATGTGGTGGGATGATTTCTCTTATCCATCTATGGATATGTGCAAAGATATCTGTCTTTCAATGTGTATAGACCAGTCATGGGCAAACTTGGCACTCCAGGTGTTTTGGACTTCAACTCCCACAATTCCTAACAGCCGAATTGTAGGAGTTGAAGTCCAAAACACCTGGAGGGCCGAAGTTTGCCCATGCCTGGTATAGACCATGGATGGATGGGGGCAAATATCAGCAAGGTTCCAAGGAATTATTTTCCACTGGATGTTATCACAATGTGCTTTGATTGCTTTTCAACGAGACAATATTATTTTGAGAGTAATTTCCATGCAGGTTGTTGTGAAATCTAGAATGTAAGTGTTACAACACACAGCCATGCATCACACACTTTCAGCTAGGAGTCTTTTGAACAGAGGTTAGCACTTCATCACTGCAATTTACAATACAACCAAATGTGTATTGGCAAAGCGATTGATTTAGCCACTAAGAGGAAAATCCTGTGGAGCAATTGTTACAGCTGTCAGACGTAAACAGTGGATGGAGACCTGGCTTCCCATTCCAGCTTGGTCATGAAATTCTTTGGATGGTACTATGTAACAAAATTTGACAAATTTTCTGTTCCTGGTTTGAAAGTGTCATTTCCTGTTTGATTGTGTAGTACTTACTTTGAAAGTAGTAGTTATACTCCAAAAACTTTGTTTTTGTGGCTGCCACAAACTATGTTGAATTGATTGAGACTATATGAAATTGAAAAATTATAACAAAATGTGCTGCAGGACCAAAATGTGCCCTCGAAACCAAAGTTTTTGTAGTTTGTTAAATGTTTTCCATGTTGTTATAATAGAACCCATTAGGAGAGTTTTCTCAATCTGGGGGTCAGGACCCCTGGGGGGGGGTCATGATGGGGGGGGGTGACAGAGGGGTTGCCAAAGATAATCAGGAAACACAGTATTTTCTGTTGGTCATGGAAGTTCTGTGTGCTAATTTTGGCCCAATTCTATCATTGGTGGAGTTCAGAATGGTCTTTGATTGTAGGTGAACTATAAATCCCAGCAACTACAACTTCCAAATGTCAAGTCTATTTTCCACACTCCACCAGTGTTCTCATTTGGGTATGTAGAGTATTCATGCCAAGTTTGATCCAGAACCATTATTGTTTGAGTCTACGGTACTCTCTGGATGTAAGTGAACTACAACTCCAAAACTCAAGGTCAATTCCTACCAAACACTTCCAGTATTTTCTGTTGGCCATGGGAGTTCTGTGTGCCAAGTTTGGTTCAATTCCATTGCTGATGGAGTTCGGAATGCTCTCTGATTGTAGATTATCTATAAATCCCAGCAACTACATCTCCAAATTACAAAATCATCCCTCCCAACCCCACCAGTATTCAGATTTGGGTGTATAGGGTATTTGTGCCAATTTTGGTCCAGTAAATGAAAATACATCCTGTATACCAGATATTTACATTACAATTCCTAAAAGTAGCAAAATTATAGTTATGAAGTAGCAAGAAAATAATGTTATGGTTCGGGGTCACCACAACGTGAGAAACTGTATTAAGGGGTCACGGTATTAGGAAGGTTGAGAACCACTGCATTAGGAAGTGACATTTATAACCCAGGAATAAAATTGTGTGACATAGTGTCACCTAGCAAAATAAATTCCCAGTCAGAATTTGGAAAAGTCATTTTGGAACTAAAACCCACAGAATCCCTCATCATCATGGCCACTTGGCAGTTCTGGAAGTTTTCCAAGTTTACAGAGCAATTGAAAAGGTAAAATGAGATAACATTCACACCATTAATACTGCATTCGTAGGAGGAATATTGGCTAAAAATTGAGAAAATAAGTTGTGACTACTGTCGACTACATATGTGTAGAATGAGAATTATCTAAGGCACTCTTTCACCTCCTTTGTACACCTCACTCTGTCATAAATGAGGATGACCATATATTTTCCATCAGGCTCGTGGCTCTGGGATCTTACACAATGCGATCTGTGTGGTCAAAACTACCACCGTTGTAATATTCCTTTATTGTGTTGGGTGGGTGAAATTGTGCAATTGGTGCAATTGTGAAGAACTATTACTGCAGGACAGTGGTGATAGAGAAGTTAATCCAATCATCTACCCAGATGAGGCAAGTATGAAATTCAGAGGGTGACCTTGAGCCAGCCTTTTCTTACAACCCAACCAATCTCAAATGGTTGTAGGAAGAATAAAGACAATATTACACTAACTTTACTACCTTGGAAGGAAGGAAGGTTACATAACCAGAGTAACCAAATACAAACCAAATACAGACCTCACAACCTGTGAGCATGCCTGCCATAGATGCAGGTGAAACATCAGGAGAGAATGCTTTTGGAACATGGCCATACAGCCTGAAAAACATACAACCCAATGATTCTGACTATGAAAGCTTTCAACAATACACAAACATGTTTATTTATTTTATTTACCATGTCAGAAGCAAATTGAGGGTTCAGTTATAATGTATTTCAAAACACAAAGTTAAATTTGACATTATACTAAATGTCTTTTGACCAGAAGCTGGCCACTTGGAGTGCCTCTGGTGTTTCTGTGAGAAGGTCCTCCATTGTACATGTGGCAAGGCTCAGGTTGCATTGTAGTAGGTCATCTGTGGTTTGCTCTTCTCCACACTCGCAGGTCGTGAACTTCATTTTGAAGCCCCATTTCTTAAGGTTAGCTCTGCATCTCATGATGCCCGAGCTCAGCCTGTTCAGTGCCTTCCAAGTCATGCAAGTTCTGTGTGCCCAGGAGGGAGCCTCTAATTCGGTATCAGCCATTGATTGAGGTTCTGGGTTTTAGCCTGCCACTTCTGGACTCTTGCTTGCTGAGGTGTTCCTGCAAGTATCTTTCTGGATCTTAGGAAACTCTTTATTTAAGGAGTTGGCTTGCTGACTGATAATCTGAACAGAGGATGGGCCAGAGATATCAATGCCTTGGTCCAAACAAATGAATCCTTCCAAAGTTGTTGTTATAAATAGATATTAGCTATTGATTCTATTGTACTAACAAATGGCAGCAACACACAGCTTTCACACTGCCATTTTGTTAAAAATGTGCATGTGTTTTGTTTTTAAGGGTTATGTCTGTTATGCATCATTTCGGGGAATACATAAATGGCCAATGTGCTAATTTCCTTTTAAAATACAGGAGGCTATTTCATGGGCCTTGCTGTGCAAAGTCTGTGCTGGATTTCTGTCCCATTTAGGAAAAGTGAAAACAGATCCTTCTTGCCAACCTCCACTTCCTCCACAATAAATTTCACAGCTAATTATTATTATGATTCCTACTTAAAGTGGGTGCAGTTACTTAGGGCTTTGTAAAAGCCATTTTCAAGGAGCACAAATGCCCTGCCAGACATCCCACACTTCTTTAAAAAGTGCTAATTGCATATGATCTCTATAGATAGTGGTGCCACCCCCACCCTGCCCTTCAGGAGATCTTATCTACCGTACTATCCAGGATCAATTCCTTTACACATCTGTGTTGTTCATTCAGCAACGTGAATTGATTTCTTTTGCTTCAGACTTCTGCTATCCCCCAACCAACACCTATTTATTGATGGGATCCTAGACGACCTGTTTTGCATAAGCTGAAGAAAATGCAGCACGGGGTGCAAGACAGGCCTGAGGTGTGAATGTGGGTGTGCACACAAGCCTTCCAGTTGCCTGTCCACTTCCAGGGACCATGTTAGGACAAGGCACTACATCTCATTGCCTTCCTACAATGTCCAACTTCCAGAATATTTACAAGGATGCCACAAAGCATTGCCTGCCTGAAGAGAAAGGAGAGGATAATTGGCCAAAATGATGTAGTTTCCATATGGCTTAGGCATTTTAAATAGAGAATTCCATAATTTGTGTAGCATGCTGCCCTTGATATGTTATAGCACAGGTGGCACAGTGGGTTAAAGTGCTGAGCTGCTGAACTTGTTGACTGAAAGGTCGCAAGTTTGAATCCTAGGAGCGGCGTGAATTTCCACTGTCAGCTCCAGTTTCTGCCAACCTAGCAGGTCAAAAACATGCAAATGTGAGTAGATCAATAGGTACCGCTCCAGTGGGAAGGTCACGGTGCTCCATGCAGTCATGCCAGCCACATGACCTTGGAGGTGTCTATGGACAATGCCGGCTCTTCGGCTTAAAAATGGAGATGAGCACCACACCCCAGGGTCGGACACGACTGGACTTAATGACAGGGGAAAATCTTTACCATTATCTTTACTCTATCTCCCCGAAGGGATTCAGGACTGCTCACAACAAAATACACAATAGCAAGCATTCAATGCTGACAGTAATGTATAAGCAAATCAATAAACAAATCAAGAACTACTCAATAAATTATAAACCAACATAAATGAACAAGACATAACGTAATCCACATAATTACTAACATATTAAATCTTTAAAATATCATTTAAAATCTCTAAAATTAGGCAAAATTGTTGGCAGAGAGACAGAAAATAGCAGGCTACCAGGATTGCTGCTAGCAGCTAGGTAAGGTGCAAATAGATGCAGTACTTAATCCTCCTCCTAGATGTGCTTTCAATAACTTTTTGAGGGATAGGTGGGAGGAGGCCATTTTTAACTCTTTAGGGAGGGAGTTCTAGAGATGGGGAGCAATTATGAAGAAGGCCCCCCCTCTCTCGTTCCCACCAACCTCGCTTGAGACAGGGGTGGGACCGAGAGGAGGTCCTCCTCCGCTGACTGGAGCGCTTGTGTTGGTTGGTATAGGAAGATGCAGTCTTTCAAATATTTCTTATAATTAAAGTACAATTGGCCCCTGCATCTACGGCTTGAAAGTATTTGCAACCCTACTCCCCCAAAATTCAAAAAAACCAAATTTGAACACAATTCACCCATCAGGCCGAGTGACCATCACTCATAAAAACACTGAAAAACACAGTGGAAGAGACTTAAAAAGCAAAAAATGCATTACAACACATGCACAAAACAACATATATACACAAACACAAATATATACACATATACACAAATATATACACACACAAAACACATACACACAGACTGTGCCACAGCAAGGCATGGCAGAGGACAGCTAGTCATGAATAAAAGTCGTATTGTTAAAAAAAATTGTTGCGGGGCACAGCTGGTTTTGAAGCAAGTTCTGGAGTCCAAACCCCATTCTTGTGAACTTTGACATACCGCACTGTAGCTTCATAAATTCATAAATTTGTGGCTGCTATGTTCCTTCAAATCAGTTTTGACTCTCAGGGTCAGGCTTCATCAAACATCAGGTTTTGAGGATCATTAAAAAATTATATTAATTTTATTATTTATTTAAAACACTAGCAGTCTCCTACCACGCGTTGCTATGGACCAGTTGCTGTGGCCCAGTCTGTGTTTGTGTGTTTTGTATGTGTGTATATTTGTGAGTATATATTTCTGTATATGTGTTTTTGCATATATATGTGTCTGCAAGCTACAAACCAAGAGAAAAGTGCACCATGAACAAATTATTGTCCAGCAACCACATTGTAGTTTCTGACTTTGATTTTTTAAAAATATGTTATAGGCAGACTATATTCTTTTCAAGTCACTAGTAATGCAAAGAGTGTCATCAAAGGCCCAATTCCATTGCCTTCCCTCTTTTCTTCTGAGAACCACACCATTTGCAGCAATAGTAGTGAAAATACAGGACTTTCCTTAAAACTATTCCTGGCCTTATTTTCCAGTTGTCATCAGTGGGTGTCCACATCTGGAATTGGAATGGCTGAATGAGCAAATAAGTTTTCTGCGTTTTTGGCAAGTGTTGACCATGCTTATGGAGCAATGTAAAGGGACTTCTGCATCTAATCTACTCACTGTAATCCACAACTCAAACAGGTGATGATGGTCACAAAAGAGACTGTGGAAAGAAACAGCAGTAAGGTAATTGCATTACTCATTGCCTATTAAACTCCTTTATTAGCAGCTCTTGAGGGTTTAGTCGCCAGGCATAGAGGAGATTGCCCAAAGAAGAAGAGTCAACATTGGTTTGGAATAAAATATTTAGCTTTGGCATTGTCTGGTTTTCACACAACATTTCAAAAATGATTTCAGAAGGTAAAGCAAACCCATGAGCTTTCCAATTGACAAGATAACTAGGAGCAAGAGCAAGCCCATAATATACGCTTGGCAGTGCACAACAGAGAGTAAATTGCAATTTCGGACACATACTTGTAGAGCTTGAGAAAAAAATGGGGATTACGATTCCCCTTTCTATCTGGGGAATTCTGGGAGTATTAGCCAAAAACCTTAACTCTTCCAAGCTGTAGGTAATTGAATGATATCCGTGTTTGCAAACTTACAATTTGTCACATTTGTGTACATCTCAGATGGCAAAGTGTGAAATGGCCAGTTTGTATTTAGTAATGCCCTGAGTCCCGTGTCCCCACCCACCCACCCACCCAGAAGGGCAGGATACAAATATCTGAAATAATAATAATAATAATAATAATAATGCCAAAGCCACACTCAACAAATATCCCTGTTATTCTTATAAAATGAAGGAAGTGGATAGAACTACAGAATCAAAAAGCTGGTAGATAATCTTATTTGACAAAATGTCAGAAATGAATATCAGTAACTATCCAAAAAAGGTACAGTATTTTTATACTAGAGTATGGAACAGCATTATATTATATAAATAAACTTATTTTTTAAAATGTGTTGTCGCAGGCTTTCATGGCCAGAATCACTGGGTTGCTATGAGTTTTCCGGGCTGTATGGCCATGTTTCAGAAGCATTCTCTCCTGACGTTTCAGCCACATCTAGGGCAGGCATCCTCAGAGGTTGTGAGGTTTGTTGGAAACTAGGCAAATGAGGTTTATATACCCGTGGAATGTCCAAAGTGAGAGAAAGAACTCTTGTTTGCTTGAGACAAGTGTGAATGTTGCAATTAATTAGCATTGAATGGCGCTGCAGCTTCAAAGCCTGGCTGGTAGCTGCCTGGGCTGATCCCTTGTTGGGAGGTGTAATGTGCTGTCGCATGCTGGGCTTGTGCATATGACTGTAGACAGGACATAAATTCTGTGTGCCCAACGGGACGCCGGGGCTGCCTCAGATTAAAGGCCCTTGGACCTCCCCAAAACAAAGTTCTGTAGAGGCTTAAAGTAAGTCCAATAAAGTTCTTTATTGATGAAAACAAACAGGTACTTTAAAGCTTTCTTAACAGTCTATTGGCTCTTGCAATCTTGTTCACTGGGAACAGGCACTATCTTCATAACTGTATACTAACTAATGGGGAAATCCTTAACTTCTAATCTGGGCAGTCTGTACTTGCCTCCGTTGGCGTGGAGCCCCTGCACCCGGTACCAACTGCGTCTGGCTTCCGTGAGCGACCCTTACCAAGCAGAGCTTTGTAGACTTCCAGGGGAAAAGAAGGAGTTCAGGTTTAGGTGATGGCTGGCTGAAGTCCCTCAGCAAAGGAGCTGTAAGGCTGCAAAATCCTCAGCCAAGCTGTAGGGCTGTATAACCCCGGTCAAGCTTGTAGAGCCTTCTCTCCCCAGCCAAGCTGTGGGGCTGTATCTCCCCGGCCAAGCCGTAGAAGATGAAGCTTTCTACAGGAGCTCTTCATTTTATGTCCTGTGCGAAAGGCTTCTCTGTGTGGACTGACTCAAAAAGGCTCCTATTCCCTCCAAAAACCCAAAAACGGGGCGGGACCAGGGAACCGAACTATAATTGACAGGAGGCTTGCCCTATGATTGCAGCCAAAAGAAGCCACCTATTTGCAGAGTCCCTGAAACTTAGGACTATAACAAACATTAAATGCAAAGCAAACAAAATCGGAGCTCCTGGTGCAGTTGTACCAGCACATGTTAGCTGGCCCTGATTGATTATTGTCTGGAATTCTCCTGTTTTTTAGTGTTGCTCTTTATTTACTGTCTGGATTTTAAAGGTTTTTTTTTAAAAAAAATACTGGTAGCCAGATTTTGTTCATTTTCATGGTTTCCGTCTTTTTGTTGAAATTGTCCACATGCTTTGTGTATTTCAATGGCTTCTCTGTGTAGTCTGACATAGTGGTTGTTAGAGCGATCCAGCATATTATTTGAGCACTTCTCAGATAATATGCTGTGTCCAGGCTGGTTTATCAAGTGCTCTGCTATGGCTGACTTCTCTGGTTGAATTAGTCTGCAGTACCTTTCATGTTCCTTAACTATTTTTTTAAAGTTGGAAGTCGCTATATATTCTCTTTTTATTTTTTACCTACTCTCTTTCCTTTACTCTTTTGTCAGTTTTTACTCTATCTGGAAAATATTTATTAATTTGTAAAAGCATAGGTTCTATAGGTCTGGCAAAAAAAAAACACCGGAAATCATAAAAAAGTGGAAGCTGATAAAAATAAGGGTTAACTTTGGATGCATTTTGGAAAAAGCCTTCAAGTCCTTTCTAGCAGAGTCACAACATTTTTCTTTACTTATACCAGGCTTTCCTGACATGGTTGTTTCATTTCACATTTAAGTAAAAGGTTTGCTGAAACATGTTGAACTGTTCTTTTGTGGCATTGGAACATATCCCTACCCCTTCCATTTTGTTCCTGTTTTTTCTGTTAAAGAAGTAGTCACTTGTTTTAAAAGGTATACAAGTAATGCTTTCACTATATGACAATAAATCAGCTCCTTTAAAATCTCTGACAAAGCAACGTGCAATAATGCCTTCCAATTGGAGCCCCTGGTGGCGCAATGGGTTAAACCCTTGTGCCAGCAGGACTGAAAACCGACAGGTTGAAGGTTCGAATCTGGGGGGAGCATGGATGAGCTCCCTCTGTCAGCTCCAGCTCCCCATGCAGGGACATGAGAGAAGCCTCCCACAAGGATGGTAAAACATCAAACATCCAGGCGTCCCCTGGGCAACGTCCTTGTAGATGGCCAATTCTCTCACACCAGAAGCAACTTGCAGTTTCTCAAGTCGCTCCTGACACCAAAAAAGCCACAAAATAACCCAACCAATTATATGTTTCAGTGTTGAAGCAGCCTGTTTCACCAGAAGACTCTTTCTAGTGTTTAGCTAAAGCGACAAGAAACAAAGATATAGACCAAACATTCAAAGGAACTTCCTGACAGCGCAAGCTTTCTGTCAAATTCATCAACAAAATGCATGAGGTTTACATTACAAACTTCCTAGAATTTTTCAAAAGAACTCCATCTACAGAGCAGTTTTTGAGTTCCTCTTTATTATAAACTACATAGTTTCCTTCCTTCTTGGTTAATTCAGGGCCGTTACGCAACTATGGAATTATTTGCTTGCCAAATAAATATTGTGGTGGAAAAGAAATACCCAACGTTTCTCCTCAAATATACGCCAAAATATTGAGTAATACTAATCCCTAATCACTTAAAGTCAAAAAGGTTTACTGAAGGCATGGGAGGAATACATGCTGTCCATGTAGTTTTGAGTCTCATGGTTTCACTCTCTTGGACAAGGTGAAAATGAATCTTAGGAACTATTGCAAGAGGAAATGTTTTCTGTAATACTTTCTAAAACTGTTGTCCCTATGAAGACAGGCATTGTCATGCATATTCGTCAAAATAAAAGCAATAGGGAGCTTATGGAAGGTACATAGAATATTGTCGAATATATCTACAACTATTCATTGTTGAAGATAGGACAGTTTCCTTGCCATATGGTATTGTATTTGGACAGTTAGTTAGATCTGTGCTACTCACACTAGTGGTCTAGGACTTCATCAGATGGGCTAAATGGCCTGTCATATGATGGTCCTACTCTGCTTACTTCTCGAAGCATGCCAGCTCCCATTGCATGACGTCAAACTACTTCTGGCAGGGCTCCGTGTTGCAAGTAGAGTAGGAACGTAATATGTCGCCATCACAGCAATATGGTAGACTTTCCATGATGCATAGCCAACAACGGGGGGAAGCCGGGCAGTGGATGCTCCCTCTCATGGGATGAGGTAAAGCCAAGTGATGCGGGGCATGAGGAGACACGTTCCCCATGCCAGATTCACCACGTTGTGTGCTGAATTCCATAGATAATGTGATGAGATTGAAAGTTAGTGCCTTCCCCAAACTATTGACTGTAGCCAATGGACATAAATATTGCACAAATCCTTGGCATACCTCATGGAACATTTCCATGCACTAAAACCCCCTTAATATTTTCTCCAGGTGGGAGATTTGCAAATTTGATTATTTGTGGATTTGATTAATATGATCTCTCTAGGAATATCTGACAGAGATTGTTCATGAGAAGGATCTAGAGATTCCTACAGCAAACACCTCACTAGAAATCCCGATGACTAAACAGTCTTACTGGAGGACCTAGGGATTACTAGGGAAGTGTTCTCTCAGGTTAAAAAAAAATTATTCTCAGAAACTTATAAATAAGCCCACTTATCTATATTTTCTCTCTATATAGTTGCATTTACAGCAGTACTGGGAGATCTATAGGACCCTAGCAGATCTCAGTGCTGATGGCATCATTTTGCATCTGGTTACAGAGACATAGCCAGATGGTTTGTCCTCCTGCTTGTTACGAAGCCAGAATGATTGTGTGGAATGCCTTCAGAGATTTTTCAGTAAGGGGGCAATGGGTCAAGGGAGGAAAAAGAGACCAGCCCTACATAGCATCCAAAAAATGACACCCACAGTGTAAGGCAGCGTTTCTCAACCTGGAGGGTCGGGACCCCGGGGGGGGGGTCGCAAGTGGGGTGTCAGAAGGGTTGCCAAAGACCATCAGAAAACAGTATTTTATATTGGTCATGGCGGTTCTGTGTGGGAAGTTTGGCCCAATTCTATCATTTGTGAGGTTCAGAATGCTCTTTGATTGTAGGTGAACTATACATCACAGCAATGACAACTCCCAAATGTCAAACTTCCCAAATTCCATCAGTGTTCACATTTTGGGCATATTGAGTATTTGTGCCAAGTTTGGTCCAGATGCGTCCTTGTTTGAATCCACAGTGCTCTCTGGATGTAGGTAAACTATAACTACAAAACGCAATGTCAATGCCCACCAAACCCTTCCTGTATTTTGTGTTGGTCATGGGAGTTCTGTGTGCCAAGATTGGTTCAGTTCTATCATTGGTGAGGTTCAAAATGCTCTTTGGTTGTAGATGAACTATACATCCCAGTAACTACAACTCCCAAATGTCAAACTCCCCAAACTCCACCAGTGTTCACATTTTGGCATATTGAGTATTTGTGCCAAGTTAGGTCCAGATCCATCATTGTTTGAATCCAAAGTGCTCTCGGGATGTAAGTGAACTACAACTCCAAAATTCAAGGTCAATATCCACCAAACCCTTTCTGTATTTTCTGTTGGTCATGGGAGTCCTGTGTGTCGAGACTGGTTCAATTCCATCATTGGTGGAGTTCAGGATGCTTTTTGATTGTAGGTGAACTATAAATCCCAGCAACTATAACTCCCAAATGACAAAATCAACCCCCCCCCCCCCCAACCCCACCAGTATTCAAATTTGGACATATCGGGTATTTGTGCCAAATTTGGTCCACTAAATGAAAATACATCCTGCATATTAGATATTTACATTACGATTCATAACATGAGGAACTGAATGAAGCAGTCACGGCATTAGGCAGGTTGAGGAGAAACACTGGTGTAAGGTATGCCTGCGGATATCTCTAACAAGACACCAGGAATGACCTATTCATCTCAGAGCAGCCGACTTTTCCAGTTCCTGCATGCCTCCCATCCCAGCAGCTGCACCTGCCCTAGACCAGCACACTGCAATAAGAGGATTCCCGTCACTGATTTTTTTTCTTTCCAAAATAGACACTGGAGCTAAATAACCCTTTAAACAGTTGGCTGTGTTTGTAGGAGATTAAGTTCAGAGTTCATTGTGTTGTCTGTCATTTCCAAGATTAGATAGTTTAGCTAGGCTCCTACTGGCAGTGTAAAAGTCTCTCTATTTATTGACTGTCTGGGATTGACTATCAAAGCTTCTAAACTCCCTCGACACCTTGTAAACATGAATCCCATTATTTTAGTAGGTCTGATAAGATTTACATAGGGCTTGCATTTGTGTTATGATTGATGGAGCTGTGAAAGATGTTTGAGTGGTAGAGGTCAGTATGATGAAGGGCTGCAGAGTTCATGAACAGCTTACGTGGTTTTCACACATATAGTTTAAAACTCCCCACTCACCCTAAAACCAGTTAATACTGTGAATATAAAGCTTGCACTAGGTAAAAGAGTAATTTGTCCGCACCATCTGCCACAGCAACTACTGCATTGGGACCATTATCTTAATGAACTAATTCAAAAGTTCTTCTGAGCCCATAACACTCAACTCACAGTGGGAATAGTTCACTCTGTCACCAACAGACTAAGTGGATTCCAGTTCCATTGACCACAGAAACTTTTCAACTGTGGAACAAACGTTCTTGGGAATGAATTGTCAAAGGCTTTCATGGCTGGAATCACTGGGTTATTGTAGGTTTTTTTTCGGGCTATATGGCAATGGTCTAGAGGCATTCTCTCTTGACGTTTCGCCTGCATCTACCTCTAAGGATGCTTGCCATAGATGCAGATGAAACGTCAGGAGAGAATGCCTCTAGACCATGGCCATATAGCCCGAAAAAACCTACAACAACCCAGTTCTTGGGAATTCTTGAGTTATCCATTGCTAGATATTTTGAAGCAATGGCTGTGAGCCATTATGAAAAGTGTAGTCCAAAACATTTGGAGAGCTACAAGTTCCTTGCCTCAATGTAGAAGGACCTGGACAATTCAGAAGTCTATTGCCATGCAGCCCATTCATATGCATCTATCCTTAGAAGAAAATCCTGTTGGGTTCATAGAAAGGAACTGAAAAAACAAGTGTGGATATTAATTGCCTAAGAAAACCTAATGACATCCACAGGGTTGCTGTATGTTGACAGACAACTTGAAGACACAAAAACACACAAGGTGTTGACCCTTTCAGTTTCAGGCAGTCCTGATCTGGCAATCCTCTACATTACACTGACAACGAAGACATCACACTGGGAATGAAGATCCACATAGATAAAGCAATGGTATTCCCCATAGTCACCTATGGATGACCTGGACCATAAGGAAGACCTGGACCATAAGGAAGGCTGAGTGAAGGAAGATAGACACTTTTGAACTGTGATGTTGGAGGAAAATTCTGAGGGTGCCTTGGACCACCAGAAGATCCAACCAGTCTATACTTCAGGAAATAAAGCCTGACTGCTCATTGGAGGGAAGGAGAGTAGAGGCAAAGGTGAAGAACTCTGGCCACATCATGAGAAGAAAAGAAAGTTTTGAGAAGAAAATGATGCTGGGGAAAATGGAAGGAAAAAGGAAGAGGGGCCGACCAAGGGCAAGATGGATGGATGGCATCCTTGAAGTGACTGGATTGACCTTGAAGGAGCTGGGGGTAGTGACGGCCGACAGGGAGCTCTGGCGTGGACTGGTCCATGAGGTCACAAAGAGTCAGAAACAACTGAACAAATGAACAACATACATTACTAGCAAAAATCAATTAACAAAGCATGTGACAAGGATGTTTATTTTTATACACTTTTATACACTCATTTGTTCACATCTAACTGGAAGGTTTTGGTGGTATTGACATTGGGGAAATAGTAAAGGAGGGCTGAAGAAACAATGGTGCTTGGTATTGGGTTGGAGCATCATGTCTGCAGTGACCAATACTATAAAGCTTGAACTGGTAAAGATTAGGGACCTCATCAGATGCAGGGTTCCTTCCATTTCTACAAACTTTCAAAACATTTTAAAGACGGAGTCTCATGAAATCCATCATGAGGCAAAACTATTTCCGCCAGTTGCCCCTGGAACCCTGTCTTAAAAATGTGTTTAAACTGTGTAG
This sequence comes from Anolis sagrei, assembly GCF_037176765.1. Taxonomy (NCBI): domain Eukaryota; kingdom Metazoa; phylum Chordata; class Lepidosauria; order Squamata; family Anolidae; genus Anolis; species Anolis sagrei. The sequence continues at coordinate 186,686,377 of NC_090023.1, forward strand.
AAACGGAGATTTTTGGAGTCAGAGAGTAATTGTCTTCAGTACTCCCAATTTGCACAGAAATGGGTAAAGGGGCTTATTTTTACCTGGGATGGGAACTGTTAAATTCCCCTGCTGTAGATCCTTGTGATGTCAGGGCGTGGTTGTTTCTATAGGCAGTCTCAAAATGTGCCTTGATGCTCCTTTTCTTGCCAATAATCCTCTTTATTGAACTTTTACGGTAATTAAAAAAAATAATTGAGCCTATTCTTCAGGAATTGCAGAATTTTGATATATTACAAATTTGCTGGAGCTATATTATCAGACCTAGATTTTGGACTTTCGCTATTCCGAGGTTTCCCTTTTTTAATTAAAAAAGAAAGAAAGAAAGAAAGAAAGAAAGAAAGAAAGAAAGAAGGGAGGGAGGGAGGAAGGGAGGTATGGGTGGAGAATACACTTGCCCATGAGACAGCTCCGAAAGCCGGGGTTTTCTGTAGAAATGGACAGAGTACATCATGTGTGATGGCGGCAAATGAATTATCAATCTTTTCCGGAAAAAAGCAGAAGGGCATGAAATGATATTTATTTATCATGTCAGAAACAAATTGAGAATACATTTATAATGTATAGAAAAACCACAAACAAAGTTTAAAACTTGGCATTATACTAAATTTCCTTTGGCCAAAAGCTGGTCACTTGGAGTGCCTCTGGTGTCGCTGTAAGAAGGTCCTCCATTGTGCATGTGTCAGGGCTCAAACTGCATTGTAATAAGAAGTCTGTGGTTTGCTCTCCTCCACACTCGCATGCCATGCACTCTACTTTGTAGCCCCATTTCTTAAGGTTAACTCTGCATCTTATGGAATAAGAAGATGACTCCCCTTGCTTTGTGCTCCTAATGGGATAAGGTCCTTAGATTCTGCTGTAACCCATCCAAATCTAGTCATGTGTGCCTGCCTACAACAGGCAAGGTAAGCAGCAGCTGCCTCCTGAATGCCTTCCTCAGAATGTATGAAAGGCAAAACAGAGAAAACAGGAAATTAGAGAAGAGCATGTCAAAAAGAATAGAGCTGTACATTTTGTCACCAAAATGGAAATAATGAAAGTGGAAGCTGAGAAAAGAAGAGGAACCATAGTTTCTTAGACTTAAGTTGACTAAATCTAACTTCAATTTCCTTCAACTTCTCATTTGTGAGTTTTTGTTCATTGGAAACTTGGATAACCACTCGGGGAGATAGGATGGGATATAAATAAAGTATATCAATTTTTATTATTTACTAGCCGTCCCCTGTCATGCATTGCTGTGGCCCAGTCTGTGTATATGTGATTTGTGTGTATATATATTTGTGTATATGTGTATATATGCATGTTTGCATATATATATGTGCAGGCCAGTAGCCAGGATTTCGTTTCGGGGGGGAGGGCTAAAAAATTTTCAGGGGGGGGTTGTGGGGGCTGAGTTTTGGGGGGGCTGAGTCTGAGTGAAAGAGGGTCTAGCCTAGCAAACCTTTTGTATTGTTACCCCAATACCCCCATGCATATGGGATATATTGAGTATGGTGATCAGATCATGATATGAATAAACATAACAGTTTAAATAATGCACCAGTAAGGCCTTTTCGCGAACCACCATGAGAAGTTCAGGGGGGGGGGGCTGAAGCCCCTCAAGCCCCCCCCCCCCCGGCTACATGCCTGTATGTGTGTGTGGGTGTGTGTGGTTTTGCGCATGTGTTGTAATATATTTTTTATTTATTGGCTTTTTTGAGTCTCTTCTGCTGTGTTTTTCAGTGTTTTTATGAGTGATGGTCACTTGTTGGCCCAATAGGTGTCTTGTGTCCAAATTTGGTGTCAATTTGTCCAGTGGTTTTTGAGTTATGTTAATCCCACATTTTTATTTATATAGATGTCTTTAAAAAAATTATGTATACTTGAGTGCAATTTTGTGTAGATTTATCCTCACATTTTAAATGCAATGTGTTTGTAGGTGTGTTTTTTTTTTTAGAATAAGGCATTTTATACATCATTTTACTAATATGTGGCAGTGTATGTGACTTTTTCATAATATTGGCAGTATCGTGTGAATTTTCTTTAAATTGGAGAACACAGAAAAAATTGTACAGAAGTGTGACAATTGTACAGTTGTCACAAGACAACCGAGTTTCCGTTTATGTATTCATTAGAAAGTACAGGAAAAGTTAAAAGTTTGCATTAAAATAAAAAAGAGCAAATTTTCTCCCTAGAATCCCAAGTCTATCATTTTTAAATGAGTTTGTTTTGCTTATTTTCACTACAGATTAAACATGATCATGTCACAGAAAGTTAACCTAAAAAATACTTTGGATTCTCTTCAAAACACCTGTCTTTGCTTAAATCTGATCATTTTCTTTCAGTGCTATTATTCCCTGTTATATTATCTTCTTAAACAATTTGTAGTTTTCTGTGTACAACCCTGTTTAATGGGGTTGTAACCATACAGTGTCATTAAGGCACTTCACTTACATTTACTGTTTTTAGTGCCTGGGTTTATTGCAATGTAGTAAAAGTCCTGGTTTCTTGGAGGGATGTTTTTACTTCCATTTATGCAGTAGACTTTTCTTGAGGGAGATTAGAACTGGAAAGATTGGAGATAGAATCAAAGAATTCCTTCTTTTTAATTAGTCTGTTAAAGGCAGAAGTCCCTAATACAAATATTTAACTGGGCCGTGGTACACAGCTTTCAGGTCATCAAGGAAAAATTTATAGGCAACTCTAAAGCCACTTGACAATGATTTTCTTGGGTTACGACTTCTCAAATGGCTGTTTATTGCCAATCACACTACATCTAGACATAAATAAGATTCACGGGATTAAGGCGCTGTCTATGTTAAAATGTTTAATCTTTACTTTACATGAGTTATGGTAATGGAAGGCTTCTCTTTTGTGTTCAGGTAGTGGTTCCAAGGAAAGTTAGTGATTTTTGTACACACTAATGAATCACTAGTTAAACACACTTTTTGATTAGATGCCAAGTTTGTCTTGTTCCTGGTAGTTTATGTTGGAGGCTGTGTTGGGGGGGGGGGGGGGGGGAGATTTTTGTTGAAAGCCGTTGGGCCAAATCCAAAAGGGACTCTTTAATTTTTAGAGACAAAATGCTCTCTTTTCAGAAGAGAAGGCTGAGAGGAGACATGATGAGGGCAATGTAGCAATATGTGAGACTAGGACACGGAACAATGGCTTCAAACTACAGAAAAGGGGATTCCACCTGAACATTAGGAAAAACTTTCTAACTGTGAAAGCTGTTCAGCAGTGGAACTCTCTGCCCTGGAGTATGGTGGAGGCTTCTTCTTTGGAGGCTTTTAAGCAGAGGCTGAATGGCCATCTGTCGGGGGTGCTTTGAATGTGATTTTCTTGTTTCTTGGCAAGGGGTTGGACTGGATGACCTACAGGGTCTCTTCCAACTCTATGATTCTTTGAAAGGTGTGCTTTTTCCATCTCCTTCCTGTTCTGGAGCCAGAAAAACAAGTTGGGATGCCAAGATACCCCTGTTTGAATGCCATCAACTAGTGCCCTTCAATTAGTCATTCACTCACTGACCTTTTCTGAAAAGACTGGCTGGTGGAGATGGAGAACAATTAAATTTGCCTGATATTTCATTATTAACTTACTATATTTATACCCTTCCCTTTCTCAACCTGAAGGGGATTCAAAGCTAAAAAAAAGACAATGTGATTTTGGCCTGCATCAATAGGAGTCTAGTGTCTAGATCCAGGGAATTCATGCTACTTCTCTATTCTGCCTTGGTCCAACCACACCTGGAATCACACTGTATCCGCATTTTAAGGGAGATGTTGACACGAGAGTGGCTAAAATGATCCAAGGATCTGGAGAATAAGCCCTATGAGAAGTGGCTTAAAGAGCTGGGCATGTTTTGCTTGCATAAGAGAAGGCTGAGAGGAGACATGCTGGCCATATATAAATATGTGAGGGGAAGTCATAGAGAGGAGGGGGAAAGCTTTTTTTTTTCTGCTGCCCTGGAGACTAGGATTCTGAAGAATGGCTTCAAACTACAGGAAAGGAGATTCCACCTGAATATTAGGAGGAACTTCCTAACTGTGAGAGCTGTTCAGCAGTGGAACTCTCTGCCCCGAAGTGTGATGGAGGCTCCTTCTTTGGAGGCTTTTAAGCAGAGGCTGGATGGCCATCTATCAGGGGTGCTTTGAATGCGATTTTCCTGCTTCTTGGCAGGAGATTGGACTGGATGGCCAAGGTCTCTTACAACTCTATGATAATCCGATTCTATGACCTAATCAATGCCCACAGAAATATTTTTCACATTCCATTAAAACAGAAAAGACAAATCCAACCACTGTCCTATGGCTTGTTGATTAGTTTTAGTGCAAGACACTACTCATGCAGGAATGACTGGCAACATTTCAGTTTCCCCCACTCCAATATGTTATTAACTACAATTCCCAAAACTACTTGTCATTCTTATTGTGGATGATAAAAGCTGCACATTCAAGTACCTCCTCCATTTAGTAAGATCAAATGATCACATGAATGATTACTTAAGGATAGGAAGGGTAAATGTAATAATCCATTGCCTTTCTGGTCATTGACATTTTAGCTATGTGTCTTCCTCCAATGAAACATATCTGATGCACAATTCTGATCTTAAAGAAACATAAATACTTAAATTCTTGACATAATATGAGGGTGGGTCAAAAAGTTTTGCCTCCTGGATCATAAAAATATTATGAATGAACATATAACAGCAGAAGTTGCTACAGATCATAGCCGAACTGTCCTCTACATAAAACTACCCATTCAACATAGTCACCATCTATTTGTTCACATTTGCACCATCGTTTAACCCAGGCATCAAAACCATTTTGGAAAAATTCAGTGTTTTGCTTCATGAGCCATAATTTTAAAGCTGTTATAACATCATTCAAGTCATTGAATCTGAAACCACGTAGATTGTCTTTCAGAGGTCCAAACAGGTCAAAGTCAGAAGAGGCCAAATCGTAAACATTCTTCAAGCAATTATGGATTTCCTTAGATGCACAACCTTTTTTTGCCAGAAATTTAATGACAACTCTTCAGATTCTTCAGATTCCTGGTTCTAATCAGTCAATCGGAAAAAGAAAAGACTAGATCAGTAGAGTAGGGTTACCTATATCATAACATGCATAGATAATCCAAAAGCTGTGAAAAAATAAAAGTTAGAGCGAGGGAGACGTAACTTTTTGACCCACCCTATGCTATTATAGTAATTTGCACAGGGACTGTGGCGCAGCTGGCTGGGAGTCAGCTGCATAAAGATCACTACTGACCAAAAGGTCATGAGTTCGAAGCCAGCCAAGGTCGGAGTGAGCTTCTGACCAATTTGTGTAGCTTGCTGTCAACCTTTGCAGCCTGAAAGACAGTTGCATCTGTCAAGTAGGAAATGTAGGTACCGCTTATGCAGGGAGGCCAATTTACGGCACCATAAAAATCTCCAGCAAGCATGCAAAGAATGAGGAAGTACTTCATCACTGTCATAAATGGATGGTAAAGTGACAGCTCCCCTGGTGGCCAGAATACGCTCATGAAAAAGCTGGAATGTTAAATAGCCTCTGTGTGTCTGTCTATATCTGTTGTGTGTCTATGGCATTGAATGTTTGTCATGTATATGTACATTGCAATTCGCCCTGTGTCGCCTGCGGGGTGAGAAGGGCAGAATATAAATACTGTAAATAAATAAATAAATAAATCGGCAACCATAGAGAAATAGACAATAGGGAGGCTTGTAATACATTGGAGACTATTGAGTTTGATATTGAAGGAGGATAAAAGTTTTTAAAAGATCTTGTGAAATGGATTTTCTCCTTCCCCTCCACAACACTTGATGTTACATCTCTCTAATGTGCATCGAACGTAGCAGGGTGTACACAAGGAAACGATGGTTCCTCATCATCACCAAACTGTGGAAAGTCAACTGCGGAAAAGTTGAGTAGCACTCAGAGTCCTCCATCTGAGCACTATATGTTTGTAAATGTATATCAAATCCATGTATTCACCAGAGCTTGGAAATAATAAACTTCAAATAACACATATCATCCCTTTACAGATTCATTCATGGGGTGGTGCAATTCTGCTGGCCATTAACTAGCATTCTACAGCAAGCGTCTGCAAAATAAAGAAATAGTTGAAAGCACTGGGCACAATTATGGACCTTTTTTCTAATAATGACCCTTCTGCTGCTGAACTGCTGATCTCAAGCTTGGCAGTTCAAATCTGCGGGGTTTTGTTTTGTTTTTGTCGTGTCAGGAGTGACTCCTGGTGTGAGAGAATTGGCCGTCTGCAAGGACGTTGCCCAGGGGACGCCTGGATGATTTGATTTTTTTTTTATCATCCTTGTGGGCAGCTTCTCTCATGTCCCCGCATGAGGAGCTGGAGCTGATAGAGGGAGCTCATCCGCCTCTCCCCGGATTCGAACCTGCGACCTGTCGGTCTTCAGTCCTGCAGGCACAGGAGTTTAACCCACTGCGCCACCGGGGGCTCCTATCTGCAGGGTGAGCTCCCACTGTTAACTCTAGCTCCTGCCAAACTAGCAGTTCAAAAACATGAATGTGAATAGATCAATTTCCCACTGCTTTGGTGGGAAAAGGCAAAAAGACACTTCAAGCAGGCATGCCGGCCACATAAGCTCCTTGGCTTGGAAATGGAGAAAAGCACCACCTCCAGAGCTGGAAATGAAAGGGGAATTCTTTGCCTTTGTCTGTGGATTTGTCTCATTGTATTTCATCGTAACAAGGCATTGAAAGTTTGCCTGTAGAATCATAGAGTTGGAAGAGACCTTATGGGCCATCCAGTCCAACCCCCTGCCAAGTAAATTTCCAAAAGCAAATTTTCATTGAAATGCTGTGAATCCATTCCGGCCTCCTGAAACACCCCCCCCCCCTTTTTATTATGTGTTTTAAAATAAGAAAATGTACTTTGTAAATAACAAATAATGTATAAATGCACATTCGCATCGAACAATAAACAAATAAAGATCAACTTTAAAATGGCAGGAGCACAAAGTTGTGGCAAGGAAGCACAAAGTGAAGAGGCAGAAGCAGCCTTTTCTTCATACTGTACTTATTCCAGCCTCCCTCCCTCTCTTGCTTTCTTTCCCTCTCTCTCTTCATGAAGCCAAACATACCAGGAATAAAAAATCACACAAAATCAACTAAACCAAAGTTCCTCAAAGCAGAGCAAAGCAGACAAGAGCACAAGGCACAGAGGTTGTCCCTTGAACCCTAAAGCCCTGTACTCTTGAGTCAGGGATCCCTCTTGCACTAGCTCTTAACTCAAAATGTTGCTCGTATATCAAAACAAAAGCTGGTTTGAGCAACAGCTTGCAACTCAAAATGCTCTTAAGGCGAGATTCCACTGTACTGGATAAGGACACTTAAAATATTATCCATAGGATGGAATCAAAATATCTGTAAATGATACTAAAGGATTAAAATAATTCTGCAGTGTTTTAAATCCCCTAATTGTCTCAGGTTCGTGTACATGATTCCCCTCTTTCCTATATTTATCATTCCAACAAACCTTGGAGGTCAGACTAATAACAGAGAGAAAGTGACTATCTAGTCGTTTGTCCATCCATCCATCTGTCTGTGCATTTCAACTGTTCTTTTGAGAAGTGAGATGATACTAGGAATGAGGAGGTAAAGAAACCGCTAACACAATAGTTACTGGGATGTCATTCTCAAAACCCACAACACAGAAGTGATACTACGGCTTGTCGACACTTGTGGCACAGTAACAGTAACAACAAAAGAGTTCAATTACCTAGGAAACAGCCACACAAGAGGAGCATCACAGCTTTTGTAGATAGGAAGGCCACATTTACCAAACTGCGAAAGGAAACACTTTGTGGATAGACCTTAGAGTCGTGTGGTTTCTATCACGCTTGGTGTTCAGCAGCAAACCATAATCTCTACATAACTTCTCTCTGAGGTCTTCAACAGGAAGCTAGCGTAACCTGCCATTCCAATTACTATGTATTTTACATTCATATCCTGGATTTAACCTTTCCATCCAAGAATGCCTGTAGAAGGAGATGTCTTTGAAATTTATTTTAGGCCCCACTATCATATAAAATCCAGATTATCTGCTTTGAACTGGATTGTATGGCAGTGTAGACTCAGATAATCCAGTTCAAAGCAGATAATAGGGATAAACTGCTTTGATAATCTGGATTATGTATTGTCGAAGGCTTTCATGGCTGGAATCACTGGGGTCTTGTAGGTTTTTCGGGCTATATGGCCATGTTCTAGAACAGGGGTCCTCAAACTAAGGCTCGGGGGCCGGATACGGCCCTCCAAGGTCCTTTACCCGGCCCTCGCTCAGGGACAACCTAAGTCTAAAACAACTTGAAAGCACACAACAATCCTATCTCATCAGCAAAAAACAGGGCCACACTTCCCATTGAAATACTAATAAGTTTATATTTGTGAAAATTGTTCTTTGTTTTAATTATTGAATTGTTAATAGATATGTGCAATGTGCGTAGTAATTTATTCATGTTTTTTTAAAAATATATATAATCTGGCCCTCCAACAGTTTGAGGGACTGTGACCTGGCCCTCTATTTAAAAGGTTTGAGGACTCCTGTTCTAGAAGCATTCTCTCCTGACGTTTCTCTGAGGAAAACCCAACTCATTATATAAGAACCATCCTACCCAAGTTCTCAAAAGTATCATTAAAGGAAGGAAGGCCTTTTTCTTTCTTCTCTGATTTATCTGGCTACATAGAAATGTTCTCCAGCATTCCTTGTTTAGCTTAATAGTAATTCTTTGCAATCTATTTATTTATTTATTTATTTGCTTCATTTATATACCGCTCTTCTCAGCCCTCAGGCGACTCAGAGCGGTTGACGACCAATTTCAACAAGACAATACCATAACAGTAATCAATTAAAACAGTAGTATCAATTAATTAACACCAGAGTCAATACAGCAATATAACAATCCATCATGTCTCATCAATAGAATCAGCATCCGATCTCGTTGTCCATTATTCCATTCCAATAATCACTCAATTGTACTGCTTAGTTGAAAGCCTGTTCGAAAAGCCAGGTCTTCACACTCTTCCGGAATGCCAGTAAGGAGGGGGGCGATCTAATGCCTGTGGGAAGGGTGTTCCACAGCCGAGGAGCCACTATTGAGAAGGCTCTGTCTCTCGTCCCCGCCAGGCGTGCTTGTGAAGCCGGCAGGACCAAGAGCAGGGCCTCCCCAGACGATCTTAACGTCCTAACTGGTTCATAGGAGGAGATGCGTTCGGACAGATAGGTCGGGCCAGAACTGTTTAGGGCTTTAAAGGCTAAAGGCAGCACTTTGAATTGTGCCCGGTAGCAAATTGGCAGCCAGTGGAGCTGGTGCAACAGAGGAGTTGTATGCTCCCTGAGTGCCGCTCCTGTTAGCAACCTGGCTGCCGATTGTTGGACCATTTGAAGCTTCCGAGCAGTCTTCAGAGGCAGCCCCAAGTAGAGTATTACAAGAAAGATCTGCAAATATTAAGCTCTTAGGGGTGTCAGGAAGTGCTTGTATATGCACACAGACATATGTGGGTGAAAGAAGATTCAAATTCATGGGAGCGGGACTTCAACCTTGACTACTGTCAGTGGGTTGGGAGGCTGCTTCAAGGCAGGGGTCGGGACTGCTTCTACTCCTTGGATAGCACCAACGCAGTTATGGGGAAGCCCCAACTCAGTACCACTACTTTATTTACTTATTTACTTACTTACTTACTTATTTATTTATTTATAATATTATAATAATAATAACTTTATTTTTATACCCCACCAACCATTTCCCCAAGGGGACTCGGGGCAACTTACAAGGGACAAGCCCAAAAATTACAAATAAAACACAACAGATTAAAAACATCAGATATAAAAATATAAAAACAATCACGACTGTAAACATTTATACTCCGTCCTTCTCGACCTCCGAGGAGGGACTCAGAACGGCTTCCAAACAGGCAACGATTCAATGCCAGACATAATATAAAACACATAATAAGTACATCCATACAATTAAAATAGTTAGAAATATACATTAAAATCCACTCACCAGGTTAAAATCACCAGAATTAAAATTGTCGTCCAAAGCAGTCCAAGTACGGTCCAATAAAACCTTGTCTTAGTAAAACAACTATTCTATGAACGCTTGATCCCATAACCAGGATTTAAGTTTCTTCTGGAAGGTCAGGAGGGGAGGGGTCAGATCCAACCTCATTGGGGAGGGTGTTCTACAGCCGAGGGGCCACCACGGAGAAGGCCCTATCTCTTGTCCCCACCAAACGCAACTGCGATGGTGGTGGGAACGAGAGCAGGGCCTCCCCGGATGATCTTAAGGTCCTAGATGGTTTGTAGGGGGAGATACGTTCGGATAGGTAAACTGGGCCACAACCATTTAGGGCTTTGTAGGTTAACACCAGCACTTTGAATTGAGCCCAGAAGCTAATAGGCAGCCAGTGGACCTGGCATAGCAAGGGAGTTGTATGCTCGCTGTATCCCGCTTCCGTGAGCAACCTGGCTGCCGAGCGCTGGACTAGCTGAAGCTTCCACGCAGTATTCGGAGGCAACCCCATGTATAGTGCATTGCAATAGTATATTTGGGATGTAACCAGTACGTGGACCACTGTGGCCAAATCAGACTTCCCAAGGTAAGGGCACAGCTGTCACACAAGCTTTAACTGTGCAAAAGCTTCCCTGGCCACCACCGAGACCTGGGGTTCCAGGCTCAGCGACGAATCCAGGATCACTCCCAAGCTGCAAACCTGCATCCAGGATCACTTCCAAGCTGCGAGCCTTGACCTTTACACTTACTTTTATGGGCTCAGGTGCCCTTTTCTTGCTAGAGGTCTAAATGGTATAGCTACAGTTGGTACTTGATGGCTATAGTAGATGGGAGTGGACCAATCTTCAACAGCTGGTACTCACTGGCATCTCATCACAGGTTTTCAACCCCTGCGGTTGCCTTCCCTTGGCTGCCTTTTAATACTGGATGTACAACTGCTTCTACCTTGATCAGGAGATTCCCAGATCAGTAGTGCCAAAGGGCCTGCAGGCAATGAAGCAAACAACTGGAACTACCCATCCGCTATATATAAAAAAAAAGAAGAGGCAGCTATATAACTTAGAGCAATCTCTTGTAAACCCTCATGTGCCAGAGCACATCCCAGCATTATCTCACCTGAAGATGGCAGCAATACGGGCATCATGTGGCACAAAAGCACACTTCACCTTTTTCACCATTCTTTATTGACCCAAACAACACCTCCAAAGAATCACCTACCACCATCTTCACGTGTAGAAATGCAGTATTTTTTTTACCCCCATGGCTTTATTTTATGTTAATTCATTTAGTAATCAAAGACAAAGTGATGATCTACCCTGCAGTCTTAGGCCCTTTCCACACAGCTCAATGAAATCCCACATGATCTGCTTTGAACTGGAATATATGGCAGTGTGGACTCAGATAAGCCAGTTCAAAGCAGATATTGTGGGATTTTCTGCCTTGATATTCTGGGCTATATGACTGTGTGGAAGGGCCCTTAAGAGGACTGTGATGTGGGAGAGATACAATCTCACCTTCCTGCATTATACAGAGCTGCAACAGTAGGTAGAAAAATGCAGGGGAAGCAGCAGCATATCCTCTGGTTGGTTCTTGGAAACTTAAGGCAAGTCCCCAACTTTAGGAAGTTGCCCTTGCTTCTTAAGGGATAACATCATTATGTAATTAGGATGTTGTTGTTTATTGTTTGCGTTTTCGGTTTTATTCTGTTGGAATTTGTTGTTTGGGCTTGGCCTCATGTAAGCCGCCCCTAGTCCCCATCGGGGAGATGGTGGCAGGGTATGAATAAAGATTATTATTATTATTATTATTATTATTATTATTATTAGCTCAACATATTAGCTCAAGGTGCAAATGTGAGTATCAGCTCCATGCAGGCATCGGTGATCCATGCAGTCATGCCAGCCACATGACCTTGGAGGTGTCTACGGACAACATCGGCTCTTCGGCTTAGAAATGGAGATGAGCACCAACCCCCAGAGCTGGACACAACTGGACTTAATGTCAGGGACAACCTTTACCTTTACTGCTGTCCTAAAGTAGTAGTTCTTAGCATTTGGTAATACAGGTGTTTTGGACTTCAACTCTGAGAGGCCCCAACTAGCTTGTGCAATGGTCACGAATTCTGGGAACTGAAGTTCAAAGTACCTGGAGGATCAAAGGTTGGCAACCACAGGCAGTCCCCGAGTTACAAATATCCAGCTTACAAACAACTCATAGTTAAGAACAGGGGTGTAACAGCAGGAAGTGAAAGAAATCTATCCCTAGAAAAGGAAGATCATTCAGGAATTATTATCATGGGGGAAAAGAGTCACAACTGAAGCTTTATCAACAGAGCTGCAGGGCCACCACCAAAAGTCCCCCTCTCTCATTCATACCAACCATACTTGTGACAGTGGTGTGTTATTGTAATAGGGATGTGTTATTTCCCCAACCTTATTTTCCATCTTCATCGCTATGATACTTCATCTTGTTGATGGGAAGCTTCCCACCGGAGTGGAAATCATCTATCGGACAGATGGCAAGCTGTTTAACCTCAGCAGACTGAAAGCCAAAACCAAGGTTACGAAAGCATCTGTTATAGAACTCCAGTATGCTGATGACAGTCATCTGTGCGCATTCAGAAGAAGATCTACAAGCCACCCTAAACACCTTCACAGAAGCATATGAGAAGCTCGGCCTGTCATTGAACATCGAGAAAACCAAAGTGCTCTTCCAGCAGTCACCAGCCAATCCCTTTCCAATGCTAGAGATACAGCTTAATGGTATAACATTAGAAAATGTTGACCATTTCCGCTACCTTGGCAGCCACCTCTCCACCAAAGTCAACATTGACACCAAAATACAAGACCGCCAGAGCTCTGCGAGTGCAGCATTTTTCCTAATGAAGCAGAGAGTGTTTGAGGACCGGGACATCCATAGGGATACCAAGGCGCTTGTTTATAAAGGTATTGACCTCCCAACCCTGCTATACTCCTGTGAGACGTGGGCTGTCTACAGATGTCACATGAAATTCCTGGGACGATTCCATCAGGGCTGCCTCCGGAAAATCCTGCAAATCACAAGACAGGGGGACAAACATCAGTGTGCTGGAAGAAGCAAAGACCACCAGCATTGAAGCGACGGTCCTCCCCAGTCAGCTCTGCTGGACTGACCATGTTGTCCAGATGCCCGACCACCATCACCCAAAGCAGTTGCTCTATTCTGAACTCAGGAATGGAAAACGGAATGTTGGTAGACAGGAAAAGAGATTTAAAGATGGGCTCAAACCCAACCTTAAAGACTCTGGCATAGACACTGAGAACTGGGAAGCCCTGGCCCTTGAGCGCTCCAGCTGGAGATCAGCTGTGACCAGCAGTGCTGCAGAATTTGAAGAGGCACGAATGGAGGGCAAAAGAGAAAAACGTGGCAAGAGGAAGGCGCATCAAGCCAACCCCGACCGAGACTGCCTTCCACCTGGAAACAAATGCCCCGACTGTGGGAGAAGATGCAGATCAAGAATAGGGCTCCACAGTCACCTATGGACCCACCAGAACACTGATCCTGGAAGACTATCCTACTCGGCCAACGAGTGATCACCTAAGTCAGTAAGTAGGTAAGTAAGTAAGGTACCAAGAGAAGAGCCTCTCCTGACGATCTGAGGGCTCATGCGGGCTGATAGGAGGAGATGTGGTCCCTCAACCAGGCTGGTTGTCACGCAACCAGGTAACATGCAACATCTATTTACGCTTCCTCTTCTACACTACCATTAAAGGTACAGGAGCCCGCTTCAGTTTTCACACCAGCAGTTCTAAGTCTATCACTAGCTTCAATTGTTGCTACATGCTACCTTCACTATCAGTATGGCTCTGGATTCTCAATACCATTGCAAGGGAACACGAATACAAAGGCGTTCCTATATTCATGTCTTCCTTGACAACTTCATGCAGCTGCTTTCCCCCAGCATTCCTGCAACCAGGGATAGTGGCAACTTACCAGCATAATGACCCTTGTGCAACTGCAACGCCTTGGCAGTGTGAGGTCTTGTGATCACAGTTCTTGATGAGCAGTGTAACTCTTTTGCAAAGTTTCAAGAAACTTTGAAATTACATGAAATGCACTTAAAAATAAATGCATAGAAGAAATATTTCTTTTTCAGTGAGGAAACAGTGGGAAAGGAGCATAATACCGCATCCCTGACATCACCGACATGCCACCACCAAAGTTCTGGGATTATTGCATCAGGTAGGTTATGGCAATGTGACACAATCAGAAGCTGTTGATTTTTTTTCCCCTGTCAATAGCTTCAGGGCAATATCATCATGGGAAGGTGGCAAACCGGCAATTAATATTGCACAGTGTTATGTGATAGGGATCAAAGATGATAGTCCTGATTCTATGCCAGTTTACCATCTCCGTGTGATAGAGTACTTGATGGCAGTTGGTGACATCCTCTTACCCAGTGTTTCTCAACCATCCTAATTCCGCAACCCTTTAATACAGTTCCTCATGTTGTGGTGACCCCCAACCATAAAATGATTTTAGTTGCAACTTCATAGTTGTAATTTTGCTACTGTTATGAATTGTAATGCAAATATCTGATACACAGGATGTATTTTCATTCACTGGACCAAATTTGTCACAAATACCCGATATGCCCAAATTTGAATACTGGTGGGGTTGGGGGTCCTTTGGGAGTTGTAGTTGCTGGGATTTATAGTTAACCTACAATCAAAGCAGCTAGGAAATCAGAAGATGCTTACTTCTTGAGAGGAGAGCAATGTTGAATCTTGATAGAATAGTGAAGAGTAGAGACATCACACTGGCAGCAAAGATCCGCATAGTAAAAGCAACGATATTCCACGTAATTACCTACGGATGTGAGAGCTGGACCTTAGGGTAGGCTGAGCGAAGGAAGATAGATGCTTTTGAATTGTGGTGTTGGAGGAAAGTTCTGAGAGTTCCTTGGACCAAGAGAAGATCAATCAGTCCATCCTGCAGGAAATAAAGCCCGACTGCTCACTGGAAGGAAGGATATTAGAGGCAAAGATGAAGTATTTTGGCCACATAATGAGAAGACAGGAAAGTTTACAGAAGACAATTATGCTGGGGAAAATGGAAGGTAAAAGGAAGAAGGGCCGACCAAGGGCAAGATGGATGGATGGTATCCTTGAAGCAACTGGCTTGACTCTGAAGGAGCTGGGGGTGGTGACGGCCGAAAGGGAGCTCTGGCATGGGCTGGTTCATGAGGTCACGAAGAGACGGAAGCGACTGAACGAATGAACAACAACACAATCAAAGAACAGTCTGAACTCCAGCAATGATGGAATTGAACGAAAATTGGCACACAGAACTCCCATGACCAACAGACAATACTGAAAGGTTTCGGTGGGCACTGACTAGAGCTTTGGAGTTGTAGTTTTGGAGTTCATCCAGAAAGCCTTGTGGATTCAGACACAATGATGGATCTGGACCAAACTTGGCATGAATACTGAATATGCCCAAATGTGAATACTGGTGGAGTTTGGGGAAATAGACCTTGACATTTGGGAGTTGTAGTTGCTGGGATTTCTAGTTCACCTACAATCAAAGAACATTCTGAACCTCACCAACCAGGCCCATAGCCAGGATTTTGATTTGGGGGGTGGGAGAGCATTGAGTTTGATTCGGGGGGGGGGGGGCTGAGTTTGATTTGGGGGGGGGGTGGGCTCAGGATCTACCCTAACAAACATTTTGTATCATTATCCCAATACCCTCATGCATATAGGATATATTGAGCATGGTGATCAGATCATGATATGTATAAACATAACAGTTTAAATAAGGTACCAGTAAGCCCTTTTTGCGGACCACCCTGAGAATTTCGGGGGGGGGGGGCTCAAGCCCCTCAAGCCCCCCCCCCCCCCCGGCTCCGGCCTGCCACCAACTATAGAATTGGGCCAAATTTCCCACTCAAAACCCCCATGATGAACAGAAAATACCATGTTTTCTTATGGTCTTTGGCGACCCCTTTGACCCCACCTCACGACCCCCATGAGGGTCCCGACCCCCAAGTTGAGAAACACTGCTCTTACCGTAGTCTTATTAAGCATAGTTCTTCTTAAATCCATAAGAAGCTAAGAACAGGGATCTCTTTACCTATTCCGAAATAGGAAAGTACCACAGAAATGTTACTACCACCCTACATGTTTCAATTCGGACATTTGATCAAAGTTATATTGTTGGTGTCAGATGGGAAAAAAAGCATAAATACACTGAGCTGAAGAAGTGCCCAGTCATAAATCGTCCTTTTACAATGGCCAATCACATATATACCATGAGGATGATGACTGCTCTTATCACTGGTAAGCAGCTGTCTTGAGTAACCGGACTGTTGTTTTGAAAGGGAGAGCTAAGAGTAGGTCTGCAGAGACAGCAACAACATAAAAATAACAAAAATCAGCAGAGCGGGAGATGGGCCTCTCACTTGAAGCAGAAGTATTGCTCCACTACACAACTGAATGGGTTTCCTGTGGCTGGCAATATAAGCTAGCATCTGGCAATGCAAGCCTGCGATAGGAAGAGAGAACTTCTCTGATAGAAAGAAAGAAACGGGAAATAACCACAAACACAGCAGAACAGTTTTCTAAACCTTCCTATATCGGCTACCATGTTTTGCTTGACCTTGGAATATGCAGATTGCTTAGAGCAGGGATCCTCAAACTTTTTAAATAGAGGGCCAGCTCACAGTCCCTCAAACTGTTGGAGGGCCAGATTTTTATATTATTATTATTATTATTATTATTATTATTATTATTATTATTATAGAATCATAGAATCAAAGAGTTGGAAGAGACCTCATGGGCCATCCAGTCCAACCCCCTGCCAAGAAGCAGGAATATTGCATTCAAATCACCCCTGACAAATGGCCATCCAGCCTCTGCTTAAAAGCTTCCAAAGAAGGAGCCTCCACCACACTCCGGGGCAGAGAGTTCCACTGCTGAACGGCTATTATTATTATTATTATTATTATTATTATTATTATTGTATCTGCAGCATGGTGTAGATATTATTGTATCTGCAGCGTGGGCCAGATTATAATTTGAATAAAACATGAATGAATTCCTATGCACACTGCACACATCTTATTTGTAGTGCAAAAAACACTTTAAAACAATCTATATAAATAAAAATGTAATGTTTGTTTGTGGGATTAACATAACTCAAAAACCACTGGATGAATTGCCGCCAAATTTGGCTACTAAACCAAGGAGTGACCATCACTCAAAAAAACATTGAAAAACACGGCAGAAGAGACTTAAAAAGCCAAAAAAAAAGCATTACAACACATGTGTGTGCACATATATACACAAACACACATATATACACATATACACAAATATATACACACATATATGCATATACACACACAAAACACATATACACGGATTGGGCCACAGCAACACATGGCAGGGGACAGCTAGTTTTGTCATAAGAAACAACATCTACCCTTCCTAGTATAGGTGCACAACCCTTCCTAATATAGGGATTTATAGTTAACCTACAATCAAAGAGCATTCTGAACTCCATCAACTATGGAACTGAACCAAACGTGGGAGACAAGACTCCCAGAAAACACTGGAAGGGCTTGGTGGGTATTGACCTTGTGTTTAGGAGTTGTAGTTCACCTATATCCAGAGAGCACTGTGGACTCAAACAATGAAGGATCTAGACCAAACTTGGCACGAATACTCCATATGCCCAAATATAAACACAGATGGAGTTTGGGGAAAATAGACATTGACATTTGGAAGTTGTAGTTGCTGGGATTTATAGTTCACAATTTATAGGTCACAATCAAAGAGCATTCTGAACCCCACAAACTACAGAATTGGGGCAAATTTCCCACACAGAATCCTCATGACCAACAGAAAAGGGACCCCTAAAGAAGGACAATAATATGTTGCATGTTCCAGAGTAGGTAAACCAGACAATCTCCACATCAACATTGACAAAGAAACAGCAAGAAGTACTGTTTACCCACAAGCATAAAATCATGACATATATTCGAAGTCAACTCTTTCTCATTACTTTATTTTCCAGATCACCAGACTGGGCCACAGCAACGCGTAGCAGGGGATGGCTAGTAAAATAATTAAAATGAAGAACAATTTTAACAAATATAAACTAATTAGTATTTCAGTGGGAAGTGTGGTCTGCTTTTGGCTGATGAGATAGGATTGTTGCTGTTGTTGTTGTTGTTGTTGTTGTTGTTGTTGTTGTGTGCTTTCAAGTTGTTTCAGACTTAAGTTGACCCTGAGTGAGGGACAGGTAAACGACCTTGGAGGGCCGTATTAGGCCCCCGGGCCGTAGTTTGAGAACTCCTGGCTTAGACTATATATTTGAGTTACTAATAAAATCTACATTTCTGGGGTTTTGCAACTAAATGAATAATCGAAATGAATAATGATTTTTGTTTCTATTTTAAAAGAATGAATAGTAGGAGCGAGCCCATTCAAAGTGAAACCCAATTTCATATTAAGCCGTATAGTTTAAGTATTTGGTTTGCATAGTTAAAACAGGCAAACCGCTTTCCTTTTTCTTTTCTTTTTTAAAAAGGAGGGGTGATAAATGTAAAAACAAGAAGTGAAACAGCACAGATACCTGCAGCCCTACTAGTTAACTTGCCCACTTTCTATGGTAAGCATTGGTGCCCGACCCACAGAAATAGTCCTGTCCTGTTTAGATATAATTTGTTTTGCTACATGGGCCGCATATGCCGTGAAGTGATACAAAGCCAGGAGGGTCCACTCCTTTGATGAGCGAAGCACACAAAGGCCCACATTTTGATGTAATCTGATCTCATATTGAAGTCCTAGGCAAACTGCAACTGAGAGGAAGTGATAAAGAGAACTTCCTGCACAAAACTGCCTGAGATAACACTTTCCATGGACTGGGGGGGGGGGGGGGGGGAGGAAAAAAAAGAAAAGAAAAGCAAGACAGAAATTGCAACAGAACTAAAAGGGAACTCATTTTGCTCTTAATAAGTGACCTTTTCTTTTTCACGTGGTGATTGCAAAAACCCAAAACCACATATTTGAAGATTTGGCAAAGCTAGGGGTAAAGGTTTTCCTCTGACATTAAGTCCAGTCGTGTCCAACTCTGGGGGTTGGTGCTCATCTCCATTTCTAAGCTGAAGAGTCAGCGTTGTCAGTAGGCACCTCCAAGGTCATGACTGCATGGAGCACCGTTACCTTCCCGCTGGAGCGGTACCTATTGATCTACTCACATTTGCATGTTGTCGAACTGCTAGGTTGGCAGAAGCTGGGGCTGACAGCGGAAGCTCACACCGCTCCCCGGATTCGAACCTGCGACCTTTCAGTCAACAAGTTTAGCAGCTCAGTGGTTTAACCCACTGCGCCACCGGGGTCTCCTTGGCAAAGCTAGTGCTGTTCTACTCTGACATGTTCTAAGAGTCATCCTGAGAGCTAGTGTGAAATACATTTCAGAGATTTTACCATGTTCTTCAGGCCAGCATAATTGAGATGAATAAAAACAACCTTTCCCTGCAACTTTGATGTTGTATCCCTTGAAGTCATTTCCAACCTATGGCCATAAGGAGTTTTCTTTGCAAGATTTGTTCATTGACCTTCTTCTGAGGCTGAAACTGCGACTTGCTGAGAGCTTTCATGACTGAGAGAGGATTCAAACCCTGGTCTCCAGAATCATAGTTCAGTGCTCAACTACACAATGCTAAGACACCTGGCACAAGGGAGGAGAAAAAGGGGTACCAGTTCTTCAAGTTTGCAAGTTCTTACAGTGACTGACTTGAAAGGACACAGTCTGGTGTCAAATGGAGCTAGAATCATTTCTCCTGTTGCTGACAGATGTCAACTCAAGGAGGAGAAGCAACTAGAGCTGTTCTTCTAATGCAGCCAGTATAATGGGCTCTGCTCCAGGTGGTTTAGATCTGGATGAATATTATGCTAGTGCAGTGGTTCCCAACCTGTGGTCCATGGACTACAAGTGGTCCCCAAGAACTAAAATATGGTCCGTAGCTTCACTGCTACTACACCGTTGCAACGAGAGCGACTGATCTCACAAAACCTTCTTATAGTGCCGATGCTTAATAAATAAGGCTTTATGTGGGTGAACAGAGGGCGACTACTGGATGGCATATGTTCTGTATCAGAAACTTGAGCTGATGTGGTCTATCCAACTGCAATTTTTTGAATCAGCATCCCAAATAACCTTATAGTGCCAAGGCTTAATAAATATGGTTTTATGTGGGTGAGCAGATGGTGACTACTGGATGGCATATGTTCTGTATCAGAAACTAGAGCTGATGTGGTCTATCCAACTGCAATTATTTGAATCAGCATCCCAAATAACCTCTTATAGTGCCAAGGTTTAATAAATATGGTTTTATGTGGCCGAGCAGATGGCGACTACTGGATGGCATATGTTCTGTATCAGAAACTAGAGCTGATGTGGTCTATCCAAATGCAATTTTTTTGAATCAGCATTCCAAATAACCTCTTATAGTACCGAGGCTTAATAAATATGGTTTTCTGTGGGTGAACAGGTGGTGACTACTGGATGGCATATGTTCTGTATCAGAAACTAGAGCTGATGTGGTCTATCCAAATGCATTTTTTGAATCAGCATCCCAAATAACCAAACTGAATCTAAAGTTGACCAAAATCTGATTCATAACCCTTTTGGTACTAATGTTGGAGAGTGGTCCCTGGTCAAAGTGGTCCCTGGTCAAAAAAAGGTTGGGAACCATTGTATTAGAGGAAGATGTCAAATGGAAACTTAGCTCTAGGTACTGATTTGTATTAACGTGGCTGTTGTTTGCACAAAGGGAGAACAGAAGGAAAATGAAATGGAAATCTATTTTCACGTTGTTTCCATCAAAAGCCAAATTTTTCAAAGGAGACAGAAAGTGTTTACCATAGAGTAGATTCCAACTTTTTCTAAAAGTGTCCTTCCACTATATTAAGGCATGGAAACACCCAGAAAAAGTAGTAGTAAGAATGGTGCACCAACATATCCCATGACAACAAGATGCATCATCATCATCATCATTTGAAACACAACAAGATTACAAGGTCACTATTCTGGTTCTTGTATTGGATCACACGTCGGACACTTCTCAAGTGTCTAGGAGTATGTGATGTATCGGCAAAAAATGTGTGCAGATCCCAGTAGGGTGGACTTTTACAGCTGGCAGATGGTAATTTTGTCAGCGCCGACAAGGTCTTTAGGCACTGCACCCAGTGTGCCGATCATCTCTGGGGCCACCTTGACTGGCTTGTGCCTTTGCAGTTCGATCTTTAAATCCTTGTATCATGTCAGCTTTTCCAGTTGCTTCTCTTCAATCCTGTTGTCACCTGGGATTGCAACACTGACAATCCATACATGGTTTTTTAACACAATCATGAGGTCAAGAATATTGTGCTCCAAAACTCTGTCAGTCTGAATTCTGTCAGCTCCATTATTATTATTATTATTATTATTATTGCCACAAAAGCACAATAAGTCACAGCAAATAAGATCTATATGCTGGGTTTCGTATCACAAAATCACAAGTCAATTATTATTATTATTATTATTTGATTTCTTACCCGCTTCTCCTTGCAGCTTGGGCGGGTTACAACATAATTAAAAAACATGAACATTGCAAAAATTCAACAAATATACATATTTCTATAGAAGATCCACATTAAAACTCAATTTCTATCAAATTCATATTAAAATATACAAAACAGACTTCAAACATAAGACATGTGTTTAAGATTCATAGTTTAAAACTGTCTGGGTAGGCCTGTCAAGAGAGATGTGTCTTTAGATGGTTTAAAATTTCTGACAGCTCATTTAGCAGGTCATTCCACAGTCTTGGGGTGGCTGATGAAAAGGTCCTCTTGCTGGTGGTTGGCAGTTGGGTTCTGGCAGGCTGGAAGAGACACCCCCATAGAGGAGCTAAGTGTTCAGGGTGGTTTGTATGGGAGATTGTATGAATGTAACCTGGACCCAAATCATGTAGGGCTTTAAAAGTCAAAAACAACACTTTTGCCAGGAAACTAATTAGCAGCCAATGGAATGACATTAGGATAGGTGTAATGTGTCCACTCCTAGTTGTTCCTGTAATTTTATTTATCGTGTCATCCACAACCAGAACACTGTATTACATTTCTAACAGAACAAAACAAACAAACCGATTAAAAAAAACAAAAAAAACACCCACAAATTTTGCAAACTTGGTAGCTGATTAAATGTCCTTTGACCAGTATCTGGCCACTTGGAGTGCCTCTGGTGTTGCCGCAAGAAGGTCCTCCATCGTGCATGTGGCAGGGCTCAGGTTGCATTGCAGCAGGTGGTCAGTGGTTTGCTCTTCTCCACACTTGCATGTCGTGGATTCAACTTTGTAGCCCCATTTCTTAAGATTGGCTCTGCATCTCGTGGTGCCAGAGCACAGTCTGTTCAGCGCCTTCCAAGTCGGCCAGTCTTCTGTGTGCCCAGGGGGGAGTCTCTCATCTGGTATCACCCATGGATTGAGGTGCTGGGTTTGAGCCTGCCACTTTTGAACTCTCGCTTGCTGAGGTGTTCCAGCGAGTGTCTCTCTAGATCTAAGAACACTATTTCTTGATTTCAGTCGTTGACGTGCTGGCTGATACCCAAACAAGGGATGAGCTGGAGATGTCTCTGCCTTGGTCCTTTCACTATTGGCTACAACTTCCCGGCAGATATCAGGTGGTGTAATACCGGCTAAACAGTGTAATTTCTCTAGTGGTGTAGGGCGCAGACACCCTGTGATAATGCGGCATGTCTCATTAAGAGCCACATCCACTGTTTTAGTGTGGTGAGATGTGTTCCACACTGGGCATGCGTACTCAGCAGCAGAGTAGCATAGTGCAAGGGCAGATGTCTTCACTGTGTCTGGTTGTGATCCCCAGGTTGTGCCAGTCACCTTTCGTATGATATTGTTTCTAGCACCCACTTTTTGTTTGATGTTCAGACAGTGCTTCTTGTAGGTCAGAGAACAGTCCAGAGTGACTCCCAGGTATTTGGGTGCGCTATACTGCTCCAGTGGGATTCCTTCCCAGGTAATCCTCAGAGCTCAGGATGCTTGTCTGTAATGAAAATGGAAGATAAATACACCTAATGTTATTTATTATGAACATTGAAAAGTATTGTCGAAGGCTTTCATGGCTGGAATCAATAGGTTCTTGTAGGTTTTTTCAGGCTATAGGGCCATGTTCTAGAGGCATTTCTCCTGACGTTTCACCTGCATCTATGGCAAGCATCCTCAGAGGTAGTGAGGTCTGTTGGAAATAGGAAAATGGGTTTATATATCTGTGGAATGACTGGGGTGGGGCAAGGAGGTCTCTGGATGCTTGCCATAGATGCAGGCGAAACGTCAGGAGAAATGCCTCTAGAACATGGCCCTATAGCCCGAAAAAACCTACAAGAACATTGAAAAGGCTTGATAGTAGTGGCAACCTTGTAATGGCGTTTACTCGTCTTGACACTTGGAAGGCAACCACACTCGCCCACTAATGATAGCCTACGATGATGACTTGTTTTGACATAACCTGGAACTGCTTCTTGCTTACTACAATGGTAAAAGCAACCCTGCTCAGAAGACACTATAAGGAACAGGGCAAAAGTACTCATCCCATGCAGAGCATGAAGTGCCTCCTACACCACAACTTGATGCAGAAAGAGCTTTTCTACAGTAGATGATAAGAATGCTGTGGTTTTCGATGTAGGAAGTGCACCAAAGGGCTCTTTTGGCCTCTTGTTGTGTTTCTGATGGTTGAGGTTGTTAGCTTTGTCACCTAGCTATAGGTCAGTGGTAAACCACATACTTTTCATGAAGAAGGGCCCCAGATTCTATCTGTGCCATCTCCAGTTCAGGGGTTTCAGGTGAAAAACGACAAAGGCTTTTGTGCCCCTTAAACACAAAATAAAGGTTTGTGAGGTTACTTTAGATGCAGCAAGTATCAACCCCAATGGCCAGGTATACACACGCAGGCTGGAATGAAGAGCTCTATGCAGCTCAACTTGAAGAAATTACTTTTCCAGATGAGTCCTTCCATAATCTTTCAGTCAGACTGGCCTGAGGCTTTCTGGGAGTTTTATATCCAAACAGGTCTGTGGTTTAGCAATAGCTTATCACATGGTTCAGCAGCAACCTACTTTATAGACAGACTTGCTATATACAACAGTTATCATGTCATAGAAAATGGGTAATTCTTTTAATGTGGCAGGTATAGGATTAATTCACAAAGGTATACAAAATTAACTTGACCTGAGCAAAACCCATGAATTGAACAAATTGCATATTGAGCAGTCTAGTGTCTGTTTTGTCCAATTTCCCCTTTTTTCAAAAAAGAAAAACAGAATGTCAGCTGAGAAGTCTGAGAGGGAAGGTTAAAGGGTTGCTGATTCTTTATAATCATTTTCTGTTGGAAATTACCCTGCTGCAGAAACCGTGTTTCACGACATAAGTAAAACTACACTCCAGCCATACACTGAAATTCACAAAATAAATCTGGTTTCTAAGCTCTTGGTCAGGGCCAGGAACCTCTTTCTCTGCCAGGGGGAAATTATACGATTCACAATATTTCTAAAAATTGAACCCTCAGTGGCGCAAATGGGTTAAACCCTTGTGCCGGCAGGACTGAAGACAGACAGGTTGGAAGTTCGAATCTGGGGAGAGTGCAGATGAGCTCCCTCATTCAGCACCAGCTTCCCATGACAGAAGCCTCACACAAGAATGGTAAAACATCAAAACATCTGGGCATCCCCTGGGCAATGTTCTTGCAGACGGCCAATACTCTCACACCAGAAGCAACTTGCTGTTTCTCAACTCGCTCCTGACACAAAAAAATAAATTCTAAAAATCAACCTTCCATAGGCAAAGTCATGACAATGGGATTTTATGACCCAATCTTTGTAAATACCATCATTTTGGGAGGGAGGGCGCATAGAAGGTACTGCAATGAATGATCTCCAGTCAATCTGAGAAGCCAATAGTGAAAGAACCAAGGCAGTGACATCTCCGGCACATCCTCTGTTTGGGTATCAGCCAGCATACCAATGACTTAAATCAAGAAATAGTTCTCTAAGATCTACAGAGACACTCGCTGGAACACCTCAGCAAGCAAGAGTCCAAAAGTGGTAGGCTCAAACCCAGAACCTCATTTAATGGCTGATACCAAATGAGAGACTCCCTCCTGGGCACAAAGAAAACTGGGTGACTTGGAAGGCGCTGAACAGACTGTGCTCTGGCACCACAAGATGCAGAGCCAACCTTAAGAAATGGGGCTACAAAGTGAAATCCACGATATGCAAGTGTGGAGAAGACCAAACGACAGACCACCTAATGCAATGCAACCTGAGCCCTGCCACATGCACAATGGAGGACCTTCTTGCGGCAACCCCAGAGGCACTCCAAGTGGTCAGCTACTGGTCAAAGGACATTTAATAGAATACCAAGTCTGCAAACTTTGTGTTTTGTTTGTTTGTTTGTTTGTCTGTCTGTCTGTCTGTTTTTTAATGCAATACAACTGTTTTGACATGATACATAAATAATAAAATCTGAAAAGCAGGACTTTTAAGGACCCATCACAGTCTTCCTTGCATAGATGAGACTGTGAAAAGACCAGGGCTAGTTCTTACTTTTCTAATCATTTCCTTCTATTCTTTGAATGCTCAGGACCTAGACTTGCATTTCAAAACGCCACATCGCACGAAGCTAAATGAAACTAATAACAAAGCCCACAATTGACTTGCATATCCTTTAAAAAGCAGAACTACTGTCCAACTCTGAGGCACCCAAGGCTCCCGAAAATAGCTCTGGTCTGTACTAGATGTAACATTGGTTGATTTTCTTTTATGGAACCACCTTAGAACTCTGTGCACATTAAGCATTCGAAGAGCCACTTAGGTTGACAGAGTACGAAGGTAGACGTCAGGTGCTTTGTAAAGGAATGTCTATTATTCACCCTTGTATATTAGCCTTGACTTCCCCTGGCCTACATAAATCAGCCCCTCTTCTTGAACAATGCATTAAGTTGGTCAACAGCACACTAGTCCCTCAACAGTGCAATTAACTAGCATTAACGGCTGGCTCACAGACATACTAATGGGCTCACTTTAAGGTTAAAATAATGTGTTATCTTTGGCCAAGGGCTTTTCCCATCCAGGAACTCCACTACTTTTTAATCAGGCTTCACTGCTAAAGATAATTGTAAACAGAATAGGGTTGCAAAGAAAGGCTCAAGGGCGATACAATCTTATATATATATAAATGCTCTGTGCGTAATGAGTACCTTAAAAACAAAAGAACCAATTAATGAGATCACACCAAATTTGGCAACAAAACGTCTCACAACACAAAGAGTGACCATCACTCAAAAAATTATGATTTTGTCATTTGGGAGCTGTAGTTGCTGGGATTTATAGTTCACCTACAATCAAAGAGCATTCTGAACTCCACCAATGATGGAATTGAACCAAACTTGGCACACAGGCCTCCCATGACCAACAGAAAATACTAGCAGTGTTTGGTGGGCATTGACCTTGAGTTTGGGAGTTGTAGTTCACCTACATCCAGAGAGCACTGTGGACTCAAACAATGATGGATCTGGACCAAATTTGGCATGAATATTCCATATGACCAAATATGAACACAGATGGAATTTGAGGGAAATAGACCTTGGCATTAGGGAGTTGTAGTTACTGGGATTTATAGTTCACTTACAATCAAAGACTATTCTGAATGAACCCCATGAATGACAGAACTGGGGCAAACTTCCCACACAGAACCCCCATGACCAACAGAAAATACTTAAGGCCATCCAGTCCAACTCCCTTCACCAGGGCAAGAAAACGTAATCAAAGCCATCCTGACAGAGAGCCATCCAGCCATAGATCTAGATAGATATATATGATTCACACACACACAGATAAAGTATTATAGATTTGAAAGGGACTCCTAAAGATGGACAATTATATGTTGCATGTTCCAGAGTAGGCAAACCAGACAATCTCTATATCAACACTGTCAAAGAAATATCAAGAAATACTGTTTACCCACAAGCATAAAGACATTACATATATTAGAAACCAGCACTTTCTAATTACTTTATTTTCCATGTCACCAGACTGGGCCACAGCAACGCGTGGCAGGGGACTGCTAGTTATCTATATAAATAAAAATGTAATGTTCGTTTGTGGGATTAACATAACTCAAAAACCACTTGGTGAAAGGACACCAAATTTGGACACAACACACCTATCAGGCCAACGAGTGACCATCACTAAAAAAAACACACAAAAAAACACAGCAGAAGAGACTTCAAAAGCCAAAAAACAAAAAATACATTACAACACATGCGCAAAACCACACACACACACACATATACACACATGCATACACAAAACATAATAATAATAATAATAATAATAATAATAATAATAATTTATTTGTACACCACCATCATCTCCCCAAAGGGGACTCGGGGCGGCTAACATGAGGCCAAGCCCAAAATTACAGTACAGCAAAATAAAATACAATGTTACCTATAGAACTCTTCTCCAACATTACATTTCGTATTAACTTTCTTCCTGTCATCTTTATCCACTGTCTATATTTAACAACTTCATGGTGAAGCTGGGAGACGCCTGCTCAGACCCCTGGCCTTTGACCTGTGGGGTCCCACAAGGTTCCATTCTGTCTCCCATGCTTTTTAACATCTACATGAAACCGCTGGGAGAGGTCATCCGGAGTTTTGGAGTTGGGTGCCATCTCTACCCAGATGACACACTACTCTACTACTCTTTTCCACCGAACTCCAAGGATGCCTCTCGGGTGCTGGACGAGTGCCTGGCTACTGTGGCTGGCTGGATGAGGAGGAACAAGCTGAAGGTTAATCCTGACAAGACAGAGGTCCTCCTGGTCGATCATAAACCAGATCGAGGTATAGGGTGGCAACCTGTGCTGGACGGGGTTACACTCCCCCTGAAGTCACAGGTCCGCAGTTTGGGTGTCCTCCTGGACTCATCACTTTCGCTTGAAGCTCAGGCGTCGGCGGTGGCCGGGAGGGCCTTTGCACAATTGAGATTCGTGTGCCAACTGCGACTGTACCTCGTGAAGGCGGATCTGGCCAGGGTGGTCCATGCCTTAGTCACCTCCAGATTGGACTACTGTAATGCACTCTACATGGGGCTGCCCTTGAAAATGGCCCAGAAATTTCAGTTGGTTCAACGGGCGGCGGCCAGGTTGTTAACTGGTGCTCCTTACAGGGAGAGATCAACCCTCCTGTTCAAGGAGCTCCATTGGCTGCTGTTCATTTTCCGGGCCCAATTCAAGGTGCAGGTGCTTACCTACAAAGCCCTAAACGGTTTGGGACCCATCTACCTGCGTGACCGCATTTCCGTATACGAACCCACACGATCTCTTCGTTCATCTGGAGAGGCCCTGCTCACGATCCCACCTCCTTCACAGGCACGATTGGTGGGGATGAGGGACAGGGCCTTCTCGGTGGTGGCCCCACGACTCTGGAACTCCCTCTCCAAGGACATCAGGCATGCCCCAACATTGGCAGTCTTTAGAAGGAGCTTGAAAACGTGGATGTTCCAGTGTGCCTTCCCTGAATAAGGAATCCCAAGCAATAGGTCCCAAATGCACTTTATGAAAGATTTAGAATTGTCTGCATGCCCACCCTATCACTAATATATCCATCCTATTTCTCTTGAACATGCCCAGCATTGTAAAATTTTAATTGTTACATTTGGGCCTGCCACAGGTTTTAAATGCGTCGTGATATTATTGTCATTGTTTTGCTTTGCTATGAGTTATTTATTGTTGCATTGTTGTTTTATTGATGTATTTGGGCTCGGCCTCTTGTAAGCCGCACCGAGTCCTGCGGGAGATGGTAGTGGGGTATAAATAAAGGTTTATTATTATTATTATTATTATTATTATTATTATTATTATTTGTCGTGTCAGGAGTGACTCCTGGTGTGAGAGATTTGGCCGTCTGCAAGGACGTTGCCCAGGGGACACCTGGATGATTTGATGTTTTTATCATCCTTGTGGGAGGCTTCTCTCATGTCCCCGTATGAGGAGCTGGAGCTGATAGAGGGAGCTCATCTGCCTCTCCCCGGATTTGAACCTGCGACCTGTCGGTCTTCAGTCCTGCCGGCACAGGGGTTTAACCCATTGCGCCACCGGGGGCTCATTATTATTATTATTATTATTATTATTATTATATATGCCAGAAATATGGCAGTATGAATTATTCTGACTTTGGCATTTAATTATATGACTTTACATTTAAGGATCTTATCTAGTTCTTTCAGAGCTGCTTATCTTGTGGTTTCCTTATTACAGTCTCTGTTTTGATTCATGGCTGGGCCAAGGCATAGAATTTTAAAAATTATTCAGGTAATTTCCTAACCGACTTAAAATATATGCAGATCGTTCTTCATCCTTGCTTTTGCTTTCCGAATGTTCAGCTGTAACCCTTCTTTTACATTTTCTTCCTTAACTTTCCTCAGTTGTTTATGTTAACAATAAAGTGTCATTTGCATATCTTAAATTGCTAGTGTTTGTTCAAGCAATTTTCACAGTTTCTTCCTTCCTTTCACATGATATATTTTATATATAAATGAAAGACACAGAATGGTAAAAATATACCCCTTTCTGAATCCCTGACCAATGGGAAACCATTCTATTGCTTCCTGTTGTAGCCTAACATTGATCTCTTGTTCAGAGTATAGAGTCCACCTCAAGACCACTTAGATCAATAGTTCTAAACCTGTAGGTTCCCAGGTGTTTTGGCCTACAACTCCCAGAAATCTCAGTCAGTTTACCGGTTGTTAAGATTTATGGGAGTTGAAGGCCAAAACATCTGGGGACCTACAGGTTGTGAACCACAATTTAGATCTTGTAGGACACTGGTTTCTTTAAGTGTGGACCGTCATGTTTTCGTGATCCACACCAGGTTTGCACAACATACAACCTGTGGGCCACATGCAGCCCGCAAAAAGTGTTTGCGCTGCCCACCAAGTGCTGCCTTCCCCACCTTCCTCCTATCCACTTGCTTGAGGCTTTCCCCGACATGCACACAACAACAATCCTAAGTAATAATTAATTATACTTTACTTGGAAAGTGAGGTGGTAAAAACGTACCTGGCCTACCTAATTTTGACCCTTTACTACCCCTAAATTGTGCAAGCCTGACCTACACAATCAAATGTTTTGCTGTAGTCCACAAAGCACACACTATTTTACTCCCATAATTTTGGGTGCTTTCCATGATAAAAACATCTATTTCCAATATGGTCATTAGTGCCTCTTTCTTTTCTGAATTCTGCTTCAACATATGTCATTTCTTATGTCTATAGTGAACATTTTCATTGTAAATTCTGGAGTATCCCTTTGCTTGTGTGGATTTATTTATTATAGCGTCCCTACTCTTGGTTTACATTTTTATTTGATATCTCAGATCTTGTGGAAGAGGTCTTATGTCATATCCCTTTTGTCCTCTTCTATCTTTATATATTTAATATTATTATAATAATATTACCTGGACCACACCAACAACCACCATGTCAGATTACACAGAGAAGCCATTGAAATCCACAAGCATGTGGACAATTTCAACAGAAAGGAAGAGACCATGAAAATGAACAAAATCTGGCTGCCAATATTAAAAAAACTCTAAAATTACAACAGCAAAACAGCAGAGAGGAAACAACCAGGCACATCTTAACACCTCTCAACAGAAGATTTTCCCAGGCTCAGACAGGCCTTCAAATGCTAATGAAGACGGTCAGTTGAAACATTCACACCTAGCTCCAGCAGAGAAGAGCTCTTTGCCCCACCCCAGCCATTCCACAGATACATAAACCCATTGTCCTAATTCCAACAGACCTCACTACCTCTGAGGATGCTTGCCATAGATGCAGGCGAAACGTCAGGAGAAATGCCTCTAGAACATGGCCCTATAGCCCCAAAAAACCCACAAGAGCCTAGTATTATAATAATTATTTCTTCCCCTGTGCACATGGCTCTGCACAATGATATTTTTAATTTTGCTTCTCGCCTCCCTTTACTGTTTGAACAGTTTCATCAGTCATCCAAAGAAGCATTAGAGATAGGTCTGAAAACATGGATGGAATAAAACCTAAATAGGATAAAAACCAGAATAGCAGGAATATATATGAGTTAGCATTGAGTTAGCAAACATTGCAGCAATGAAAACAACAGACCTTGTCAAGTTGTTCTTGATGCTGACAGTTTTCTATACTGTTTTCCATTTTGTTCTCTCTAAGAGTAACTAAACACTAGCTAACTTCCCCTTCAGTTTTTAAAAATTGACTGTTTTTACCTACTATTCCCACTCAATCAAAAGATGGAATAAGACATGGCTAACAATAAAAAAGTCTTGTGCTTAAAGAGTTTTTAACCATCTTTCAGTAATGCTAAAGTGGGCAGATCAAAAGACAAACTGGCTAAATGGCACTACCTAAAAGAATCCCATACCTTGTGTGACTGTGGAGCAGAACAGACAACTCTGCATCTGTATGCTTGTCCATTGGGCCCTGCCTCATGTACAGAGGAGGAATTGTTGGAGGCTACAGACAATGCCGTTGCTGTTGCCCGTTTTGGTCAAAAGATATTTAGTCACCTGCACACCTTCTATTTTTATCAGTTTTATACTAAATTATGCAATGCTTTTGATACGAAATAAATAAATGAAATTAATGCTAAGAAAAAACAATTGACATTAGATTTAAGCAAAAGGATCCTTTTTCAAGAGAAATCTAATTTCAGTGGGTGGCTTTTATTCTAGTTCTTCTGCTGGGAAATACATTAATGATATCTTAATTACATTTTATAAAACATGTGCATACTAATCTATAGTCCTGACAGTACAAAAAGTTTACTTTATCCTTTTGAGAGGAATGCAATTGATTTCAGAGGAAATAATTGTGTAAAAGTGGACTTACTGTCCTTGCATTTTCAAAGAGGTTAAAGTTCAGGTTTGGCTTGACTGATTGCAATTCATTCTGATTAGATAACCGTAAAAATGTCCTACACTGTATCAGTGTACACATATTTGGTATTTCTAGCCAAGCTTTCTATCTATGTCTGTTTTCTCTAATATCACGCAACTGACTCATTGATTATCCAGGACTTAGGAACTTGCCAGGATAAGAAAAGTTATACGGTAAGTTTTAAAATTACCGTATGCTGCTCTAGCTATTTTTGGTACTAATTTTAGGGGACCCACAACTGCATTTTTTTTGTTTTCTGGTTTCGGTTCTGTTGTTATAGAAGTTGTATAAAATGAAGCAGAATCATAACAATGACAAGAACATTAATTGATTGACTGATTAATAATATTTCTTCTTTATCATCAGCAACAGCAGCAACATTCTCAGCACCTCTAGGAGAAGAAAACCACTGTGTTTCCAAACGTAGGTGTTCTGAAAACAATCCCAAATCTACTGTTATGATGTTTGTAGTTCTCATTCAAGCATTATTTATACAGTTTTCAAAGCACTAAGGGAAATAGAAATCACTGGGTAGCAAACAACCTGTTTCAAGCTATAAAAACAGACTATATAGTAGTTCTAACTAAAATCTCTCAGCAAATTTAGGCAATGAAACAATGGCTAAAGGTATTTAATATACATTCCAACACCCAAGAAAAAGGTCACCAAACACCATTGGATTAATTTTCCAGACAAGCAAACTTATAGTCAACATTCAACAACAACTTTGCCACATATGGACTGAAAAATGCCATGTGTTCAAGCTAAATTCAGGAAAGGAAGGGGCATTGGAGATCATATTGCATATTTGGATAATGAAGCACACACACAAAAATTCAGGAGGAAACCAGGCATTGCTTTATAGATTACAACCTTGAATTGTGTAGATTGTGAAAAACTATAGATCAAAGAAATGAGCACATCACAAAATTTTATTGTCCTGATGAGTAACCTATATTCAAGACAAAAACTGGTTTCCAATTGGCAATGGGTCAGGCTCGGTTGCATTTTATCACCCTATCTTTAACTTGTATACAGAACATATCGTATGTAAAACTAGATGAGACTCAAAGGAAGGGGCATGAAAATATGAACAGCCATAGTTTGAGATATGCAAACAACACTACTAACGGAAAATAGCAAAAACTTGGAATGACTGTTGAAGAAAGTCAAGGAAGAAAGAGGAAAGGCAAAGGTACAGTTAGAACATAAAGAACACAAAAATGGCCTCAAGTGATGTAAAGTAGATGAGGAAGACGCTGAAATGGTTTTAAATTCCACATTTTCGCTCAGTCATAAATCAAAATCAAAATTGGAGTTAAGTAATCAGATGAATTCTGCTGATACCATGGACTCCTAAAAGGACTATCAAATAGACCAGAGAGCCAATCAAACATGAATTCTCATTAAAAGCTAAGATGAAGAAACGGAGGCTATTGTACGTTGTTCATATCATTAGATGGCATTATTACTTAGAAAAGATTATAAAGTTGCACTCTAAATTGCTTTCATGGGCCTCAGTAGAATAATTTTTATAGAAAGGAAATGACAGCAAAAAAAATGGTTAAGTGTGGGATGGGAAAGAATGAGCTTTCAAACACTTTAACACAGAAAGGTGTAATTGAGAACAAAAATGACAAGGAAAAAACAAGGATGTGGCTCACAAATGAAACTTCGAAAAGGGAGATGGAGGGCCTGATTCTTGCAGCCCGAGAACAAGCCATTAGAACCAATGCCATCAAAGCCAGAACTGAAAAATTGGCAACAGATTCCAAGTGTAGACTCTTCAAGGAAACAGATGAAATGATGGATAACATACTCAGCTGCTGCAAGAAGATCGTGCAGATGGACTACAAGCAGAGGCACAACACAGTTGTTCAGGTGATTCATTGGAACCTGTGGAAAATACCATCTGCCTGTGACAAAGAACTGGTGGGATCACAAGCCTGAAAAAGTTATGGAAAATGAACACGTCAAAGTACTCTGGGACTTCTGAATTCAGACCAACAGAGTTTTGGAGCACAATACTCCTGACCTCACAATCGTGGGATAAAAACAAGTATGGATCATCAATGTTGCAGACCCAGGCAACAGCAGGATTGATGAGAAGCAACTGGAAAAGCTTAGACAATATGAGGATTTAAAAGTAGAAGGGCAAAGACTCTGGCACAAGCCAGAAAAGGTGGTCTCAGTGGTGATCAGCACACAGGGTGCAATGCCTAAAGACCTTGGCCTGAACATAAACACAATTGGCACTGAAAAAATTACCATCTGTCAGTTTCAAAAGGCCACCCTACTCAGATCTGCACACATTATTCACTGATACATCACACCATCCTAGAAGCTTGGAAAATGTCCGGTGTGTGATCAAATATAAAAGCCAGCAGAGTGATCTTGTTCGCTGTGTACTAATCTTGTTGTGTATCGAATAATAATAATAATAATAATAATAATAATAATAATAATAATAGTGCGGTTTTCTGGAATTGTATATTTCTGCTGCTTCTGTGATGGTTCATTTGTATTTTGATTCTGTAGCCTACTTGTCGATGGATGTCCAGAATCAGCAGCATCCACCGCGGTCCTCTTTATCCTGGGCGTCGACCGAGCCAGTATAGACTTCGTTTTAGTTTGCTTCTCCATAGTGCTAATGGATTAGGTGCTCTTGGTTCCACTCCTCAGCTGAGACCTCTCTGGCTTGGTTGGACCTGCTGGTAGTTACACTACCACCAGCACAGCTCTCAGCATCCTTGGAGCAGTTAAGCCCCCCATCACAACAAAGTGGCACCTTACTTGGATCTGCATACATCATTCGAAAATATATCACACAGTCCTAGATGCTTGGGAAGTGTTCGACTTGTGATTTTATGATACGAAATCCAGCATATAGATCTCATTTGCTGTGACATACTATGCTTTTGTGTCAATAATAATATTTGTTTTTGTCGCGTCAGGAGTGACTCCTAGTGTGAGAGAATTGGCCATCTGCAAGGACGTTGCCCAGGGGACGCCTGGATGATTTGATGTTTTTATCATCCTTGTGGGAGGCTTCTCTCATGTCCCCGCATGAGGAGCTGGAGCTGATAGAGGGAGCTCATCCGCCTCTCCCCGGATTCAAACCTGCGACCTGTCAGTCTTCAGTCCGTCCTTCCGACACAGGGGTTTAACCCACTGCACCACCAAGGGCTCCAATAATAATAATAATAATAATAATAATAATAATAATAATAATAATAAATTTTATTTATACTCTGCCTGGAGAGACTCAGGGCAGATTCCAAACATTAAAAGGCAAACATTCAATGCCTGAACACAACAACAATACAACCATAATAAGTAAATTTGACAACTCAACATATAAGAACAAATTATGACTTAACTAACACCTGGAAACCAATGCCCTCACTGCAGAAGAAGATGCAGAGCAAGAATAGGGCTCCACAGCCACATACGGACCCACAGAGAAATCCATAACGGAAGACCATCTTACTCGTCCAACGAGGGATCGCCTAAGTAAGTAAGTAAGACTTAACTAAAATTAAATGAAAAAAACACAACCTGTTATATAAGACATAAGAGCAAACATCGAACTGAAGCCTCAATTTTCCAGTTCCTTGGGGGCAAATAGATTCATCATTGATGGGATGTCAAGCAAAGGTTGGAAGTAAAAGCAGTAAGTGAAAGGGATACAAACATTGTGCTAGCTATAGATATTATAACACGAGCATACTATATATCTAAAAGACTACAAATAAAGTATATGCCGGAAATGGTGTGTGATCCTTCACTTTAACAATCTAATAGCAAAACCAGGCCATTAATCAGCTCTCTGTCCAGGAGTGGCAAAGCCATAGCAAATGAAGCGTTAAATCTCTAATCTTGAAAACCATGACAAACACTAGCTAATTGACTGGCATAAGCCATGTTGAGTCAAATATTTAGTTTTGCATTAAATCCGTATCTAACATTAGAACATTTCCTCTTGATTAAAACAGCTAAAACACGGTTTTTCTGCTCCATTTCCCACATCTAATTAATGCTCAGCATTGACTCATTTTATAATAACATTACAAATGTATCAGCAAACATGCATAAAGAGGAACCAAACTGAGCCTGCATGATTAATTCATATTTCTCCATTTGCAATGGGCGCTAATATAGTATACATAAGGCTATTTGCAGACACTTGCCTGAGCTGTAAGCAGTTAAGTCCCCTGATTGCTTAGATCAACACTGATGTAGACCTGGAGATAAGCACTAGGAAAAAACACTCTGTCGCTAATTTAATTTTTGGTTCATTAGGAGTTAAAAGGCAATCTGCTCCTTCGTTTACAGGCACAATCAGCAAAGCAATTATATCGGCTTCGTCCAATATGGTTCTCAATAACCATATTGGAAATTTTAAAATGAAAGAGAATAATATAAAGAGAAATGTGCAATCCATATCTAAAAAGGAAAGTGGATATTTTCCTATTTTGGCAGATATATTGACTGCTAAAAATTATTTGTTATCTGTCAGTCTACATAGCTCTGGGGTGGGGAATGTATGGCTTTGCAGATGATGCTGGATTGCAATTCACATCATCCCTAATTATGTTGGCTAGGACCTCATCACGCTGACCAATGACCTTATCACATTAGCCAGGCAAAGCATCCTGCTTCGCCGTGAAGTGCGGGGCAGTGGGGTGAATTTGTTGCCCCGTGTACTGCTCCCTCACAGCGACGCTTCCCCCATCACACAGGGGAAACGTCACCAAAGCCATGTGGATCCATGCTAGTTCCAGCACAACACGGGAAGCCTCCCATATTGCAGGGGAAGCGTCATATGATGCTTCCACTCTAGTTGTGGGTGGGGCCTTCACAGGAAGTCCGGTGACATCATGTGATGGGCAGCCTCCCCATCCATTGAGGGACTGGCAAGGAACCATCCGATGACACTAAAAAAGCCCCCCGTGATGAGGTCACAAGTCAAGCATCCTAGAACGCTTCCAGCCTGCTTTGAGGATGAAGACCCACGCCTGCCATCACACGATGTCGTGTGACTTCCAGCAGAAGCCCTGCCCCCAATCAGGATGGAATCATCCTTGGACACTTCCTCCAAACACTGCTGGCTCCAACAGTTTGGGTGCCTGGTTTGGGTGACACTCCCCCTGTGTGATAGGGGAAGAGTTGCTGCACCTGCTGTTTCACCATGCTTCCTGACGGAATGGCACCGGGCAAGGATGGAGACCCACGCCTGCTATCACATAACGTCGTGTGACTTCCCGCAGAAGGCCTGCCCCCAATCAGGATATAATCATCCTTGGACACTTCCTCCAAACACAGGAGCCTTCCCATGTTGTACTGGCTCCAACAGTTTAGGTGCATGGTTTGGGTGACACTCCCCCTGTGTGATAGGGGAAGAGTTGCTGCACCTGCTGTTTCACCACACTTGCTGACAAAATGGCACCAGGCGCAGGGTCCCCATGTAATAAAGTCATAATCTATTGGGATTAGCTATTGTCGCTGGTATACAAAAAATCAGGGAGCTCTGAGACCGAGACCTCTGGCTCTATCCAGGAGCAGCTCAACCCATTACGCAAAGCAAGAATTTGTAGTATAGTTGATTTTGCCCAGGGGCACTCTTGAGGCTCTCTTGGGGAAAAATAGACCTTGACATATGTGAGTTGTAGTTACTGGGATATATAGTTCACCTACAATCAAAGAGCATTCTGAACTCCACCAATGATGGAATTGAACCAAATATGGCACACAGAACTCCCACGACGAACAGAAAATATATATCAGTGAGTGGCTGGGGGGGGGGGGGGGGGGCAAAATACTGTTTGCTTACCGTTGAAAATTACCTATGGTCACCTCTGGCTCTATCACATCAGTTTGCATATGTATGCACCACATATCCTCTCTCATGGTGTACATTGTGCAATTTTACATATAATTACCTATGTTGCAGAAGCACTCAGAAATCTTATTAGTACACTAGCCGTCCCCTGCCATGCGTTGCTGTGGCCCAGTCTGTGTATATGTGTTTTGTGTGTGTATATGTGTGTATATATGTGGTTTTGTGCATGCATTGTAATGTATTTTTTATTTATTTTTTTTTGGCTGTTTAAGTCTCTTCCACTGTGTTTTTCAATGTTTTTATGAGTGATGGTCACTCGTTGGCCTGATAGGTGTTTTGTGTCCAAATTTGGTGTCAATTCATCCAGTGATTTTAATAGTTATGTTAATCCCACAAACAAAAATTACATTTTTATTTATATATATTATGAAGATACATATTGGGGCATCTTGAGATGTGTCCTGAGGCACATGGGCACTCCACACCAGTGTCCTGATGAATGAGAGGATCAATGTACAGCTGGACCACTGTGGATTGGTCCCATTGTATATCATTCCTAATGTACATCCATCATTTTGCTGGCTGTTCTAGGTAGCAACATAACAACAGCCATTTTAAATAGCCTTTTTATCTTTTTTCTAAAATAGCATTTTATTATTTTAATATTAAGTTTGAAATTTCTTTGATACTGTGAATAATTTAATTCAGACTCAATGTGAGCCACACTGAGTCCCAATTTTGGGGCAGAAAGTGGGATACAAATAAATATAATAATAATAAGAAGAAGAAGGAGGAGGAGGAGGAGGAGGAGGAGGAGGAGGAGGAGGAGGAGGAGGAGGAGGAGCGGGTGGAGGAGGAGGAGGAGGTGGGGGGTTGGAAGAGAAATGGCCCACCATGCCAGGGACTAATGAAGTCAGGACCGTATCTAAAGTCAAATCCCCATCCCTACATTTACCTCTCAGACCTTCTTTAAAACAGTGGTTCACAACCTTTTTTTAAACTAGGGACCATGTGACCAAGGACCACTTGAACAGGGGCCACTTTGACCAGGAACCACTCTCCAACATTAGTACCAAAATGTTTACACATCAGTTTTTTGGTTATCTTTAGATTCGGTTTGGTTATTTGGGGTGCTGATTCAGAAAATTGCATTGGATAGACCACATCAGCTCTAGTTTCTGATACAGAACATATGCCATCCAGTAGTTGCCATCTACTCACGCACAGAAAACCATATTTAATAATCATTTGTGGGTCGTTAGCCTCTCCCCTCCCAACATCCCCATTGCCTTGGCACTATAAGAGAGTTTTGTGAGACCAGTTGCTCTTGTTGCCGCATTGTTTTGAGACAACTACATAGTAATGGTGAGGCCATGGATCATATTTTCGTTCTTGCAGACCACTGGCAATCTATGGACCTCAGGTTGGGAACCACTGCTTTAGAACTTCCAAGAAGGCTAAATTGTACAGGATGTATCTGACTTTAAGATGGGTTATCTTTTGGACAAGAAACAACCCAACGCCTGTTCATACTTTACCGTGGCCCATTGTCCTGTGGGGCTTCCCATTTGCTTTCCCTGGGCACATGTTAGCGATTTCGAGTAAATTGGAATGGATGACCTTTACTGCCTTACTCCCATCTTGTTTTCAAACTCATTTAATCAGGAGATTCAACTTGAAAACGGTTATCATTTAGCAGGAAAACAAACAGAAAAGCACATTTTTGCAAGCAAAACGTTAATGATTGGAAGAATTGCACCAATTTCAGCATAACAGTGTGTGATTAATCTTCTGGGTCAGGTACTTATATTTTTAACCATTAGGTTCGTTGGCCTTTGATAGTCAGAACTCTTTCTAGCCTAATAGGATATTGATTTTGCTGGATAGTGTACTTTGACTCCTTAAACAACACCCACTTTTGAGGACTGTAAACAGTGTCTGATAGTTCAGGCAGATCCGAGTGCCAGGTACAGATTTGGGACAGTGGACCCACAGCAGAGAACAAAGTGGTTTTCATGTGGGACTGGCATGATTTCACAACAGGCGTGATTGTGTTTGAAGTAGAAGCACTTCCTTTGAAAAGGAGGATGGGATCCAAACAGCTCTTAACATGAATGTTCACTCTAGAGTTATGATTTGGTTTCTGTACACGTGCAACTTAGGACCCTTCCAGAAAGGCTCTATATCCCAGGATCTGATCCCAGGTTTTCTGCTTTAAACTGGATTATATGAGTCCACACTGCCAGATAATCTGGGATAAACAGAAAACCTGGGATCAGATCCTGGGATAAATGGCCTGTCTGGAAGGGCCCTAAGGAGCAGGTATTTTGATCCTCTCCTGGTGAAAAGCCCTGAAACCAGTCAATCAACATGTGTTCAAAACTGAATATGATGCAGAGATTTCATTTGCCTCTCATTCCATGCATACATCAACATTGAGAACTAAATGTTTAATTGTCTCCTTAAAAATCTGACCTAAAGCTATGAAAGCCTTTTCTAACATGAAAGTGATTAATGCCACAATAGCATCTCTGTGCATTTTTTAGGAACCAGAAAAGCCAGCTGTTACCTTACTTACTTACTTAGGCGATCCCTTG
Organism: Anolis sagrei; assembly: GCF_037176765.1. Lineage (NCBI taxonomy): Eukaryota > Metazoa > Chordata > Lepidosauria > Squamata > Anolidae > Anolis > Anolis sagrei. Next base: position 186,726,923 of record NC_090023.1, read on the forward strand.
TTGTCCGAGTAGGATTGTCTTCCAAGATTGGTGTACTGGCGTGGGTCCGTAGGTGACTATGGAGCCCTATTCTTGATCTGCATCTTCTCCCACAGTGAGGGCATTGGTTTCCAGGTGGAAGGTGGTCCCAGTCGGGGTTGTCTTCATGTGCCTTCCTCTTGGCACGTTTCTCTCTTTTGCCCTCCATTTCTGCCTCTTCAAATTCTACAGCACTGATGGTCACAGCTGACCTCCAGTTGGAGCGCTCAAGGGGCAGGGCTTCCCAGTTCTCAGTGTCTATGCCAGAGTTTTTCAGGTTGGCTTTGAGCCCATCTTTAAATCTCTTTTCCTGTCCACCAACATTGTTTTCCGTTCTTGAGTTCAAAGTAGAGCAACTGCTTTGGGAGATGGTGGTCAGGCATCCAAACAATGTGGCTGGTCCAGGAGGACCATCGTTTCAATGCTGGTGTCTTTGCTTCTTCCATTTGTCCACTTGTCTTCCCAAGAGATTTTCAGGATTTTTCATAGGCAACGCTGATGGAATCATTCTAGGAGTTGCATGTGACGTCTGTAGACAGTCCACGTTTTGCAGATCTATAGCAGGGTTGGGAGGGCAATAGCTTTATAGAAAAGCACCTTGTTATTCCGACAGATGTCCCGGTCCTCAAACACTCTCTGCTTCATTTGGAAAAATGCTGCACTCGCAGAGCTCAGGCAGTGTCATATTTCGGTGTCAATGTTGACTTTTGTGGAGAGGTGGCTTCCAAGGTAGCAGAAATGGTCAACATTTTCTAATGTTACACCATTAAGCTGTATTTCTGGTATTGGAGAGGGATTGCTGTTGCCTATATACTACTGTAATATGTTGTGTATATATACAGTTTGGAAACTAAAATTAGTTCAATGCACTTAAAGTCGCCAAACTGCCCATGTGGTTATGGTTTTTCACCCTTTATAAGCATGTCACTCAAAGTCTGTTTGGAACATCAACTGGCCTGGTGTCTAAGGGTCCTTCAACACAGCCATATAACCCAGAATATCAAGGCAGAGAATCCCACAATAGCTGCTTTGAACTGGGTTACCTGAGTCCACACTGCCATATATTCCAGTTCAAAGCAGATAATGTGGGATTTTATTCAGTTGTGTGGAAGGGGCCTAAGCTTACCACTGGATTAATAAGCCCAATTCAAAGTACTGTGTTTTACCTTTAAAGCCTGACGATTCCTGTCTATCACTATATCTTTAAATCTCATCACACTGCATGTGTTAATTGGCGTACCTAATGCCAGAATGGTTGTGTCATCAACAACAGCTTTGTCAATGGGTAGTGTTAAAAATGTCATTTTCATCGTCATTACTTTCTGTACTTAATCTTGCAAGATACCACTATTTTGATGTTCTACCCACAACAAAATATGTTGTATTTGTAGATCTATTTGTTGTTTCATTCCTTCATTCATTTACTATCCAGCTTTCTCCCAGTAGGAGGTTCAAAGTTTTAACCCAACAGTGTTGGGTTAAAACAAGAATGACCACGCCAAATGCTTTGACAACACTCCATGTATCTGCTGAAATGGAGGTACATTCTATGGGCCCTTCCACACAGCCCTATATCCCAGAATACCAAAGCAGAAAATACCACATTATCTGAATGTAGACTCAGATAACCCAGTACAAAGCAGATATTGTGGGATTTTCTGCCTTGATATTCTGGGCTATAGGGCTGGGTGGAAGGGCCCTAAGAGAGGTAGTACAGCTCCCCATGTGGGGATATGAGAGAAGCCTCTCACAAGGATGGTAAAACATCAAAACAGCCAGGTGTCCCCTGGGCAACATCCTTGCAGACGGCCAATTCTCTCACACCAGAAGCGACTTGCAGTTTCCCAAGTCGCTCCTGCCACGAAAAAAAAGTCCACCCACTTTGGGAGCCCTGAAGGTCTCTAGTGTTGGTAAAGGTGAGTGTCCCATACATGTAGACACATCTGTAAGGTGCTCCTCGAACTTCTGGTATGGGTGGAATAACCAGCTTCCAGGTATTGTGGTCAAACTGTGGTTATTGTCCTCTTTCTCCGGTATACTCAGGGAAATGCAAACTGCTATAGGCTCTCCTAGCTTGTATGCGATTCCTCATTAATAACTTTCTACACATTGACCACACTCTGATGTTTCTCAGCCACATGTGTCCAGGCTTTCACCAGTGAAATGTTGGTGGGTATGCAAGGAATCACCATAAGACAACTATCATTCTGAAGTTAGGGAAAATTAGGCTTCCTGCAGTAATGCTCACCAAAACATGAAGGTATCATTGGAGATCTTCAACCAACAGCCATTGGATGTGAAAGTTCTAGTAAATAATTAGGCAAATAGTTGATAACCTGCAATAGTCTTCCAGATATCTTGGATTACAGTTCTCACCATTCCTAGTCTCCATGGGTGGGAACTGGAAGATTTGGAAAGCAACGCATATTGATGACACCAGAATGAGATAGTTTATGCCCATTAGATCTCTTCCAATCTGCAAGTCCTTGAAGAAGTTGTGGAGTATAAATGTAATTCATAATACACATCAGAATCCTATACAACAGTGTTCGGGAGCTTCTTGTCAATTGATAGGGAAATGGAGCCCTGTCAATCACAGCAACTGCTTACTGGTAAGAGGGGTCCAGGGGGATTTTCATGGTTCCCGTGTAGCCCCTAAATTAGGAGCTTTGTAGAGTTTGTAAATGAATAAAAAGTAATGCCTCCACCTTCGTAACTCTTCAAAAGATGGCAGTACTGGTATGCAGCAGGTACTGACTTGTTCAGTAGACTCTCCTCTACAGTTCCATTTTAGCAGGAAGCCTTAGCATTAAACGGTTGTGTTGTTAAAGTGCAAAATATGGAACCCTGTGCAGATGGTCAGTCAATGCGACATAGTCATTGAATTCTTGCCAGCAGAAGGTGTCACCCCAAAGGAGATTCATCAGAGAATGCAAGCTGTTTATGGTGATTGTGTTGATGTGAGTACTGTGCGTCACAAGTCAGATGTTGAGGTGGGAACATCTGACTTGCATGACAAAAAAAGAGTTGTACATCCTGAGCTTCACAAGCAAAAGGTTGACAGATTGTTTCAGGATGATCATCGTAATACTCAGAGAGAAATTTCAAGCATAATCAGCACTTCACAAGAACGTGTGGGTCACATTATTGCTTTGCTTGGCTCATCTGTGTCTGTGCGCAATGAGTACCCAGGATGCTGACGCCTGAACTGAAAGTGCACAGACTTGAAGCTTCAGAGACTGGATCTCACCACTGTACAACATCATACAATCCAGATTTAGCACCGTCTGACTTCCATCTGTTCCCGATAATGAAAGAAGAACTGTGGGGACATCATTATGCTTCTGATGAAGACGTTGAGAAAACTGTGCGGAAACTTAGTGTCAACTTCTTCCGGGATGGCTTTAGAAAATTTGTTAGCAGAAATGTATCCAATTGTCTGGTGATTATGTGGAAAAGTGAATAGTGGTAGTTAAAGAGCACATTCTAAGGATTATTTCTGCATTTGATTTATTAAAATATTCCCATCCAAACCCAAGTAATGAAGGCGGAGACATTACTTTTCATTCAACCCTAGTACACAGCCATTAAGGAGGCATATCTGTTGGTTACATATTCTCAATTGCCCAACACAGTTCCGGTCATTATTAACAACTGTCCCATTGTCTCCTGTGAATGATTTGCAGATGGAAATGTAGGCTCCTGTTTGCTTAATTTTTATTCCACAGTGTAAGTCTCCTCACCTCAAGTTCAATGTCGATGAGCTTATCAAAGAGAGCTGATGTTTCTCAGTTCCTAATCCAACCTTTCAGCAAGAGATAAGAACAAAATAATGTAGTCTTAGTTGAGCTGGTCTATTGATTAAACCATTAGATGTTGGCAATTTACAATTATTTTCCTCACCTATCCAGCATGGTTACTAGCTGCATGATGAAATGGTACGGCCTTGCTTTTTCCGACCATGCTTTTGCAATACTGCAGGCTTAATCTGAAACCACGATCACCGAAAGGATTAAAATGATATGTCAATTGGACCAGGAAGAATGTAATCAACAGTCAAATAGATCTGTCAACCACCCTGTGAATTGAGACCTTATTTTTCCTTAGTTGCCTGTGGAATCTGCATTCCATTATTTGCAAATTACACCAGATTAATTGAACAAATGCTTTCAAAACCACCCTGAGTGCTACTTTAGAGCACAGAGGAAGTGGTTTCTCAGACAACGGTTGCCCACAGATAGCTTTGATACCAGGTACATGGAAGGAGTGTGATGGTAATACTGAAGTACAGAGCTGATGATTGTTTAACTGAAGGTACAGAGTTTTTTCCAAGCTTTTCTAGTCAATTTACCTGCTCTCATTAAGTCCTTAAAATTCACTGAAATACAATTTGAGCTGAAGCAGCTGTGCCGTGTTGCTTTATTTTTCTAACACATTAGGAAGGCTATCAGACTAATGGAGAATAGCAAGTGTAAACATGGGAGAACCACTTTCCTCATTAAGAGTGCAAGGTTATTTTTAACTAGTACAGTCTGACAGGGAAAAAATAGGGACCAATTGAGCTATTATATTATACTCCTTTTTAACCTAAAAGACCCCGGTGGTGCATGGGTTATACCCTTGTGCTGGCAGGACTGAAGACCAACAGGCACAGGTTCAAAGCCAGAGAGAGTGCGGATGAGCTCCCTCTGTCAGCTCCAGCTCCCTACACAGGGACATGAGAGAAGCCTCCCACAAGGATCAGGCATGTAGCCGGGGGGGGGGGGGGGCTTGAGGGGCTTCAGCCCCCCCCCCCCCCGAAATTCTCATGGTGGTTCGCGAAAAGGCCTTACTGGTGCATTATTTAAACTGTTATGTTTATTCATATCATGATCTGATCACCATACTCAATATATCCCATATGCATGGGGGTATTGGGGTAATGATACAAAAGGTTTGCTAGGCTAGACCCTCTTTCACTCAGACTCAGCCTCCCCCCCTGAAACTCAGCCCCCCTGAGACCCCCCCCCTGAACCCCCCCCCCCCCCGAAACGAAATCCTGGCTACGGGCCTGACAAGGATGGTAAAATATCAAAAACATCCGGCTGTCCTCTGGGAAACATCCTTGCAAATGGCCGATTGTCTCACACCAGAAGTGATTTGCAATTTCTCAAATTGCTCCTGATACAAAAAAAAACCCTAAAAGGCCAGGTTTGGGTTGTAGTCCCTATTAATTACCATAGCAAAAATGACAAACTACATGTGTATCAGGCAAAGTGAGATGGTTGACTTTCCACCTCCTCACAAAGGGCTAAATATTAGTTATTAGGTGATAGAAGAAGAGACCCTGGCTGAATCCAATATTAATCCTAACTAGAAGAGAACCATTGTATAAAGCTCTAAACAGTTTGGGCGCCGCCTATCTCTGCAATCGCATCTCCTTCTATGAACTGGCACGAACTCTAAGATCTTCCAGGGAGGCCCTCTTTTCACTCCCACCACCGTCACAAGTATGGTCGGTGGGGACGAGAGAGAGGGCCTTCTCAGTGGTGGCCCCCAGCCTCTGGAATGCCCTCCCCAGGGAAATTAGACAGGCCCCATCCCTCCCCTCCTTTCATAAGAGCTTGAAGACCTGGTGGTTTCAACAAGCCTTTGAGAACTACTAGTTCTGGCTCAGCCCTAGACATTGTTGACTATGGCCTTATTCTTCCTACCAATTACCCAGGTCACTTCCTCTAATAGGCCCTGGAAATGAACAGCCATAGACCCGTACCTATTATTTTTGTTGCCTGCTATAGCACTGGACTTAATTCCCGGGGCCCGTAGAATTTTTGAGCTTGCACTAATTTCGGCCCAGGCTTTTAAATTGCTTTGAACAGGCAGGATTACTTTTTAATATATATGTGTTATGGCGACAATTTTTATGCTTATATTGTTTTGTTAATCTTATGATTTATTCAGAGGGTTTTCAAGGCAAAGGGGGGTTCAAACCCTGGTCTTCAACAAGCCAATGGACAATGATGACTTCTGAACCATGTTCCTAACATGCTTATTATGAAGAAACTGCTTATGGCCTTAGGAGTCTTCACTTCTGACTAAACATGCATTGGACCTGAATCTACCATTTCCCTTAGATTTTCTTGGTAGCCTTGTAAAGGTAAAGGTTTCCACTTGACATTAAGTCTAGCCGTGTCCGACTCTGGAGGGTGATGCTCATCTCCATTTCTAAGCTGAAGAGCTGGCATTGTCAGTAGATGTCTCCAAGGTCATGTGGCTGGCATGACTGAATGGAGCGCTGTTACCTTACCGCTGGAGTGGTACATATTGATCTACTCACATCTTGCATGTTTTCGAACTGTTAGGTTGGCAGAAGCTAGGGCTAACAGCAGGAGCTCACGCCGCTCCCCGGATTCGAACTTGCAACCTTTCAGTCAGCAAATTCAGCAGCTCAGCGCTTTAATCCATTGTGCCACTGGGGGCTCCTTAATCAAGTAGATATCAAGTCGATACCTTAATGGAAATTAACAGAAAATTTGATACCTGAGGTAGGCATAACATGGAAATAATAGGTTCCTTCATCACAAAAAATGGAAACAGTTTGATATGCTTCAATAACCCTTTTGTCCAAAACTAGAAATATGCATATATGAAATGAAACATTCAAATAAGCAGTGCATGAGAAAACATGTTTTTCTTTTATAGCCCACTTGAAAGGTTCTTCTAAAATCCATCCAGGGATGTTATTTTCCTTTTATTAATCTCCACTCTTCTTAAGGTTTCGATTTTGTGGCAACACTTAAGACATTTAGGCATGGCTGGCCAGGCAGGCTTGTCCGCTTTTTCTTTTTCTTTCTGTTTTGCTAACCAAGCATGTTCAGGAAAGGATTCTACTCATAGAAACATTTTTTCCAGGCAGACAATGCTACAGTAGCATTGCCTAGAATAGAATCCAGCTGTTTCTCAGATCATGTTTTAATTATTGCAACATATATCTCAGACAAACTGCTACAACCAGACACCAAAATTTTGTTTCTTTCCAGCTCTCTTTCACCATCTTCCCATTGTTGATGCTGCTAAAAAAAAAAATCCGTAGCTAGACAGAAGATGTGGAGGAAAAGGAACTGGGTGGGTATAAAAAAACTTTTGCTAAGCAAAATATGGCATTGTGATACTTTGTCTATGTAGCTGTAAAACGGGCCAGCAGAACTTTTGATAAGCGAAAATGTTGGATAATAAGGAGGGATTAAGGAAAAGCCTATTAAACATCAAATTATATTATGATTTTACAAATTAGGCACCAAAACATCATGTTTTACAACAAATTGACAGAAAAAGCAGTTCAATGCACGGTAACATAATTACTGTATTTACGAATTTAGCACCAAAACATTACAATGTATTGAAACAGTTGTGGATCCGGGTGGGATACAGATTGCATTGGATAATGCAGAATGTTGGATGAGCGAAGGTTGGATAAGCAAGATGCTATTGTATCTGGAAGGAGCTTCCTTCTTTCATAAACTGGGGTACAATACAAGAACTTGACTCTAAATTGTCCCAACAAAGTGGTGCAACTTTGGGTTGTGAATACAGCCACTTTGTGTTTTGATACAGAGTATGTAAGCACTGATTATATTTTTGACAAGAAGTCATCTTTCTGTAATTTGGTGTCTTCCAAATGTATCAGACTATCTGGCTATGGCCATCTGTCAGGGGTACTTTGTTGTGGTTTTCCTGCATGGCAGGAGGTTGGACTAGATGGCTCATGTGGTCTCATCCAATGTTATTATTTTATTATTCTATACCAGGAATACTCAAACTAAGGCCCGAGGGCCGGATACAGCCTTCCAAGGTCATTTACCTGGCCCTCGCTCAGGGTCAACCTAAGTCTGAAATGACTTGAAAGCACACAACAACAATCCTATCTCATCAGCCAAAAGCAGGCCCACACTTCCCATTGAAATACTAATAAGTTTATTAAAACCGTTCATCATTTTAATTATTGTATTGTTTTTAAGTATTTTTTGTACTACAAATAAGATATGTGCAGTGTGAGTAAGAATTCATTCATGTTTTTTTCAAATTATAATCCGGCCCTCCAACAGTTTGAGGGACTGTGACCTGGCCCTTGGCTTAAAAAGTTTGAGGAACCCTGTTCTATATCTCCCATTATCCCCAGCTAGCACAACCAATGATTAGAAGATGTCAAGGAGGAGAGGCAGTTGCAAAATAAACAATAATCGTCGAAGGCTTTCATGGCCGGAATCACTGGGTTGTTGTAGGTTTTTTCGGGCTATATGGCCATGCTTGCCATAGATGCAGGCAAAACGTCAGGAGAAATGCCTCTAAAACATGGCCATATAGCCCGAAAAAACCTACAACAACCCACTAAACAATAATCACTGGCATCTTCTATGACAGTGCTTCTTAAACTGTGGATCCCAACCCCTAATGGCTCCTCTTAGCAAAATGTAGGGATCATAAAATATTTGACAACAGGAAAAGGTCTCTGAGTGTTGCCCATTTACACAAACCTGTTAGCAACAACTTTCTGTGTTTACAGCGGATTATGCAGCAAATGCTTCAGTTGTATTCCACATAAAGGAAAATCAACCTGCTTGTTTAGCAAGCCTTACAAATACTGATTACACTATGTAACAAAATTTGAAAAAAAATCTGTCCCTGGTTTGAAAGTATTATTTCCCGTTTCGTTGTGTGATATTGACTTTAAAAGAGGTTGTAATACTCTGGAACCTTCATTTTTGCGGCTGCTACAAACTATGTGGAATTTGTCAAGACTCAAGGAGACATTCATTGAAAAATTATAGCAAAATGTGCTGCAGGATGTCCCGTAAAAACAAAGTTTTTGCAGTTTAATAAACTTTTTCAATTTTTGTATGACAAACCCAATTAAGAAATTATATTTATAACCCAAGAACAAAAATCATGTTACATAGTTTAACTTGTATACTTATTTTATATACCTATATATCCAAAGCCATGCAAAGATTTCTTAGGTGGAAAGGGGTCACAAGTGGCAAAAAATTGCAAAGCCATGATAGTTATTAATGTGTACCACGGAGTTACACACTTGTCTAGTTTATGGCTATGTAGGGAAGTTCCCAGTCTCCACTTAGCAGGCAGTAGTCACCACAGCCAAAAGAGTCCTGTTACCCTGTTAGGTAAAGGTAAAGGTTTTCCACTGACATTAAGTCCAGTCGTGTCCGACTCTGGCCGTTGGTGCTCTTCTCCATTTCTAATCCAAAGAGCCGGTGTTGTCCATAGACACCTCCAAGGTCATGTGGCCAGCATGACTGCATCGAGCGCTGTTACCTTCCTGACGGAGCGGTACCTATTGATCTACTCACATTTGCATGTTTTTGAACTGCTAGGTTGGCAGAAGCTGGGGTTAACAGTAGGAGCTCACGCTGTTCCCTGGATTCGAACCTGCAACCTTTCAGTAAGCAAGTTTAGCAGCTCACTGTGCCACCAGGGGCTCCTGTTAACTGAGGCTTAATCTATATAATGTTACCTAATTACGATGATTGAGGGTTAAAAGACCTAAGCTTTATCTCTGGAATATAGATGGGAAATCCCTGGTGCCATCCCCACTACCTCTCTTTAGATTATCTTCAGATGGTCTCATGAGTTGAGCTAGGTTTTAATAACTACTTGTATTGGTATGTAGCTTAGATTTGTTAAAGTTTGAAGTACATAACCCCTTGGATTTGATGTGGATGTACGAGACTGGCATTTCTTATAGCTCACACCATGTGAGGCTCCTGGATGATGAACCTTGATTTCTCAATCCCATCTAATTTCAATTTATTTTGGCTTTACCCTCCTTCTTTTTCCCCAAATGAGTAGTTCAAAAACTTTGAGGATTTTAGTGAAGCTGCAGTTATTAGTTTGGACTCAAAGTATTCATTTAGTTAAACACAAGGCCGACCAATGTCTACTTAGACATAAATCCTGCTGAGAGTGTTTGTAATCCTTTAGTGGCTTTATTAATGCCTACACAGTGCTGGGCACTTTTCTCTGTTGCCACCTTTTATTCTGTTTTTAACTTCCCTTCTTCAATAGATCAAACATTTGGATGGGTTTGGTAAAGCTGGAGTTTGGAGCTAACAAACAGACAACTTAAAATCATGACATAGAGTTCAATCCAAAGTGCTGGTTTTGACCTACAAAGCTCTATACCAGTGTTTCTCAACCTGGGGGTCGGGACCCTTGAGGGGGTCACGAGAGGGTGTCAGAGGGGTCTCCAAAGACCATCAGAAAACAGTATTTTCTGTTGGTCATGAAGGTTCTCTGTGGGAAGCTTGGTTCAATTATATTGGTGGAGTTCAGAATGCTCTTAGATTGTAGGTGAACTATAAATCCCAGCAACTAAAACTCCCAAATGATAAAATCAACCCCCCTCCCAACCCCACCAGTATTCAAATTTGGGCATACTGGGTATTTGTGCCAAATTTGATCCAGTGAATGTAAATACATCTTACATATCAGATAATTTACATGACGATTCATAACAGTAGCAAAATTACAGTTATGAAGTAGCAACGAAATAATGTTATGGTTGGGGGGTCACCACAACATGAGGAACGGTATCAAGGGGTCAAGGCATTAGGAAGGTTGAGAACCACTGCTCTATACGGTTCTGGCCCAGCTTACTTGTCCGAACACATCCACCCTTACGTCCCACCTCATAATCTAAGATCATCCAGGGAGGCCCTGCTCTCGCTCCCGTCAACATCACAAATGCGTCTGGTGGGGATGAGAGACAGAGCCTTCTCGGCTGTGACCCCCCCACCTATGGAACACACTCCCAAATGAAATAAGATCGGCTTCTTCCCTCCTGGCATTTAGGAAGAAATTAAAATCGTCGTTTTGGGACCAGGCTTTTGGTCAGCAAACATAAGTAGTACTTTAGATGGACATTGACTGGAACGGCGACACAGTTAATGAGACTGTTTTTACTGCTTTTTTTACTGTTTTAATTTTTGCTTACATACTGTTTTAATTATGACTTATATTCAATTGTGGTTGTATTATGGTGATTGTCATGTATCGGCATCATATCGGTGCATATTGTAAGCCGTCCTGAGTCCCTCCTCGGGGGTAGAGAAGTGACGGGGTAGAAATACCGGAAAAAATAAATAAAATAATAATTGATGATGTCTTTCCTTTTAAAAACAAATGACTCAAAAATAACTCATTGGTGTAAATGAGAAAAACATATGCTATATCATTGATCTTAAATTATTCCATTTTTGTCTGTTACATTTAAAATATGTTAACTCATCACAGAGGTTCCAATAAACATGTACATATGGCATCCTTCCTCAACTTTGAGGCCCCCCAGATGTTGCATAACTCTTCCCATCACTCTAAGTCCCAAATCTGTGATGCATCTGCTTATGGAAGGAAAGAAGACCCTTACGTTAGCCCGCCCCTCCTGTAGAAAATATGGCGGACAAATATACAATTGCCTTCTTCACCATTCTATGATTCTTATTAAAATTAAGATAAAATTCAAGACGATTTTTAAAGATCCCGACATATGCCCAGTGCCCATGTTTCATGGTACATTCTAGTTATACATACATCATTGTCAATCTTGATGGGATCTACTAAACTCCACTCGCACTTTCACAAAGAAGACTGCCTGCACAACCTCTGCTTCCCTTATGAACTCCACCACACTTAGGACCTCTTGCAAACAGTTCCATCCCAGTGGTGAATATTCAACTCAGGAAACCAAAAGGTTCAATGTCATTTTGCTGTGATATTTTTCCTTCCTTGGCTGGACAAAAGATCTTCAATTCGTGGAGGAAGATGGAGGATATTCCCAGCAGAATGGGAAAAAGATCTCTCAGCAACTAGACAAACAGCAACAGTTTTCTTTCGTTCATAAAAGCAAGTGTAGTCAAACTGTCTGAAAAGAGGGGAACCGTCCATTTGGTCTCAACCAGCAGGAAGAAGAAAAAGTGTTATTAGACCTGGAAAAAGAGCAAGTTGAGGAGCAAAAGAGGTGTAGTTGGCTTGATGACCATGTCCTCTGCTCCACCAGCCACAGTAAGCATCAATCGCCAGTCAATAAACGGATTTATTCCATATAGCAATTGATAGTCTAATGCAAACAATGGATATTAGACCAACGCCACTGTGTGCTTATCTCATTCCCCCTCTGATGGAAAGATCTTTCTTTATGCAGCAAATAGGTTGCTTTGTCAAGCCAGCTCTTCTTAAAGTCAAGCCGAAGGAACATCCATTCTCAAAGTTCGAGGGAAAAGAGGCTATTGATGTGGACCGTTCAAATACCCCTTGTCACCTTCAATGTCCACCTCTTGTTCAGAGTCATCTGAGACTTCAGAGTCAAGCTCTTCTTGAGAGGTAGGGGAGAGGATATACTGCAGCTGACCCGGGGAAGCTTCTTTTTCAAGTTCAGAACTCAAACAGCCTTCTGGCGTGGGACTAGGGTGGTTGTCCTCATTCCCAGACTCTTCTTTTTTGCTGGCCTGGGGATTCTCCTAAAAGCGAACATGGGGAGACATGGGATTAATCCATAATAATAATAATAATAATAATAATAATAATAATAATAATATAACACTTTATTTGTACCCCGCTACCATCTCCCCAAGGGACTCGGTGTGGCTTACATGAGGCCGAGCCCGAATACAACAATACAAGCAAAACAACAACAGTACAAGCAATTAAAATAAAACATAGACAATAAAATATACAACATTATCAATAAGACAGCACGCAATTAAAAACAGTGGGAAGGCCAAATGTAAAGTTAAAATGGAAATAATGCTGGGACATGGGCGAAAGGTGATAGTGGCGTTTGTGGAAGCGCATACGAGCAGATCTAAAAAGTGTAAAGTGCTTTGGAGGACAAAGTGCTATGGGATCATTATTCCGGAAAGGCACACTGGAACAACCACGTCTTCAAGCTCCTCCTAAAGACTGCCAAGATTGGGGCCTGTCTGATGTCTTTAGGGAGTGAGTTCCAGAGTCGAGGGGCCACCACCGAAAAGACCCTCTCTCTCGTCCCCACCAACCTTTGATTAACCATAGGAAAATTATTTTTTTCTGGGGATGGTATTGATTGATCTGGGGTATTTATTTATTTATTATTATTTATTTGTTTACTATATTTATATACCGCCCCTCTCAGCCCAGAGGTGACCCGGAGCAATTCTGAGGTAACTCAGAAGTAACTTAGAAGCTCTATGGTTATTAATAGGGGGAGTGAAGACAGTAGGTATTTTTGCACGTTTTCCTGTGTCTTCTTGCCTTCAATACCTATAGATATGGGTACCATAGAGAGGAAGTCACTGGCAGAGGCTTTTATAGGAAGGACGGCCACTCAGAGAACCCTACACTGCATCCGAGTAACAGTCCAGACCTTGCATTGAACCAAAAACTGATACACATCAGCTTTATTTGTGGAAATTCTAATGTAGCAGATAAGTCCGAAGCACAGGGAAGTGTTTCAGTCCTTGGCTCCAGCCTCCCATCAAAACAGATAGAAGATTCAAGCCAGTGGATCTCAACCTGTGGGTCCCCAGATCTTTTGGCCTTCAACTAAGAGAAATCCTAACAGCTGGTAAGCTTTATTGTTGACGGCTTTCATGGCCAGAATCACTGGGTTGTGGTAGGTTTTTTGGGCTATATGTCCATGTTCCAGAAGCATTCTCTCCTGACGTTTCACCTGCATCTATGGCAGGCATCCTCAGAGTTTGTGAACTGGTAAACTGGCTGGGATTTCTGGGAGTTGTGGGCCAAAACACCTTGAGGACCCACAGCTTGAGAACCACTGATAAGCTGTAGAATGTATACAGATTGATGCCACTATCTCCAATATCAGTAAAGCAGGGGTCCTCAAACTAAGGCCCAGGGCCCGGATACGGCCCTCCAAGGTCATTTACCTGGCCCTCACTCAGCGTCAACCTAAATCTGAAACAACTTGAAAGCAGACAACAAAAATCCTATCTCAACAGCCAAAAGCAGGCCCAGACTTCCCATTGAAATACTAATAAATTTATATTTGTTAAAATTGTTCTTCATTTTAATTATTCTATTGTTTTTTAAGTGTTTTTGTGCTACAAATAAGATATGTGCAGTGTGCATAGGAATTCATGTTTGATTGTTTTTTCAAATTATAATCTGGACCTCCAACAGTTTGAGGGACTGTGACCTGGCCCTCTGTTTAAAAAGTTTGAGGACCCCTGCAGTAAGAAAAAAACTTAAACAGCAACACAAAGGCCCTTTCTACACTGCCATATAATCTAGATTATCAAAGCAAATAATCCACATTATCTGCTTTGAACTGGATTATATGAGTCTACACTGACATATAATCCATTTCAAAGTAGGTAATTTGGAATTTATATGGCAGTATAGAAGGGACCTAACTCAACCAGCAGGTTATCACAGAGTCAAAATTCCCAACCTGTCCTTGGTCACATTTAACTAACAACACCCACTTCTTGAGAGGACTGCATAAACGAACACTTTCTTCCCAACCTTGGAAATCGTTCAACTGGAAACAGAACTAGAAATGTCAAGAGATCCTTTTGGAAGTGTTCTTGATTTTTGTATAGAGCCCTTTGGAAAAGTCTGATTTTGAGAAACAAGGTGGCTTTCAAAGTCTGATTTTGAGAAACAGGGTGGCTTTCCACCAAAACTGATTTTTTTTCTTTTTTCAAAGGGAAAAGACTTAAACAGCCCCTTTGTAAATTAAAAAGTAACTTATCAATGAATTAACAACCAAGATGTCCCACCATACCTGCTTTAGGCGCCTCCATTTAGCCCGACGGTTCTGAAACCAAGTTTTAACCTATAAAGGTTCAAAGAAGAGAAGGCAAACCCATTAAATAAGAAAGAGATGTAAAAGAAATAAACCAATAAGACAGATCTTAACTGTGGATACCTTTATTTTAGTAAAGTAGGTGTAGTAGTTATAGCAGTGAACTGTGGAGAGCAGGGTTTGAATCCCTGCTTAGCCATAACACCAACTAGGGCCCCTTTCACACAGCTGAATAAAATCCCACATTATCTGCTTTGAACTGGAATATATGGCAGTGTAGACTCAGATGACTCCGTTCAAAGCCAATACTGTGGGATTTTCTGCCTTGATATTCTGGGTTATAGGGCTGTGTGGAAGAGCTCTGGCCCCTGGATAACTTTGAGCAAGTATACATACCTCCTCTGAATAAATTTTGCCCAAAAAACATCTTTTAATTCAGTTGCCATAGCTTAAAAAATGAACTAAAGGTACATAGCCATAACCATGTCAACTTTTAAGTAAATAGGCAGTGGCCATGATCCTATCTGCACCTACTGGAAGTAAGTAGCCATTCACACTGGGCAACTGACAACAATCCAGCATCCTCAATAGTAAACAGAGATACAATGGGGCAATAGATGCCATGCTGTTAGTGGACTGAAGACCATAAGGCAGCTTTCCTTACTAAATCCTGAAAGGGGTTAGAATCAGAGCTTGGACTATAACTCAACTTTGGAACTCCCTGCCTAAGGAAACCAGAATGGCCCCTGTCTGCTGTCCTTCCAGCAGCAGGCTCAAACCTTTCTATTCGTTTTTGTGGCTGCCATAAACCATGTTGAATTGGCTGAGACTCTATAAGATATTCATTGCAAAATTATGCTGTCGAATGTTCCCCAAAAACAAAATTTTGTAATTTAATACACTTTTTCAAAACTTTTATGATAGGACCAATTAGGAAATCACATTTATAAGCCAGTAACAGAAATGGTGTTACATCGTGTAAACCAATTCAATCTGCATTATAATGACATTGTAGACATATTTTAATAGATTCTGTGCATCATTCTATTTTAATGGGCTTTAATTGATAAATCATATGTCTTGTATTGGAGCTGCTAGTGGCGCAGAGGGTTAACCCCCTAAGCTGCTGAACTTGTTGACCAAAACATCACAAGTTCGAATCTAGGAGTTGTGTGAGCTCCCACTGTCAGCCCCAGCTTCTGCCAACCTAGCAGTTCGAAAACATGGAAATGTGACTAGATCAATAGGTACCACTCCAGTGGGAAGGTAATGGCATACATTCATGCCAGCCACATGACTTTGGAGATGTCTATGGACAACGCCGTCTCTTCAGCGTAGAAATGGAGATGAACACCAAGAGTCAGACATGACTGGACTTAACATCAGGGGAAAACCTTTACCTTAACCTTTACTATGTCTTCTAGTATTAGCCGGTTTGAGTCTCTTTTGGAAGGAAGCAAGATATTACACTATGGAACAAGATTTTTGTTCCTGGCTTATAAATGTCATTTTTTAATTAGTTCTAGCATTTTTTAAAAAAAATTGAAAAGGTTTATTAGTTTCTTTTTGCGTGACATGCTGCAGCACATTTTGCTATAGTTCTCCAAAGAATGTCTCATCAAGTCTCAATTGAATTTTGTGTCTCAAAATTCAATTCAAGGGGCCAGGCTTAGCACAGCAGGTTAAACCGCTGTCCTGAAGGAAAATCTTGCCAATCAGAAGGTTGGCAGTTCGAGCCCGGGTTGGGGTTGAGCATGTGCCATTAGCCGCAGCTCACCTGCCCACCTAGCAGTTCAAAAGTAGAAATGCAAGTAGAGAAATAGATACCGCTTT
Source organism: Anolis sagrei (assembly GCF_037176765.1). Lineage (NCBI taxonomy): Eukaryota > Metazoa > Chordata > Lepidosauria > Squamata > Anolidae > Anolis > Anolis sagrei. The sequence continues at coordinate 186,743,574 of NC_090023.1, forward strand.
TAGCGGGAAGGTAATAAAGGCACCCTTAAGGACATTGATTGGAGGAAAGCTCTTCGGCATGGAAGGTGAAGCAACAGCACCCCCAGTGGTTGGAGACAAGCACAGCCTCCAAGTTGCTGGAAACAAGATGGGAAAAACTGCCTTTACCTCTGTTTGCGTTTATCTGTCCTTGTTAATTGTATAGCCAGCATTGATTGTTTGCCATATGTGTGTTCTGTAATCTGCTCTGAGTGCCCTTCGGGGTGAGAAGGGCAGGGTATAAATACTATCAATAAACAATGTTTGTGGCAGCCACAAAAATGGAAGTTTCTGAAGTAGAACAACTACTTTCAAAGTAATTGCAGCACAACTAAAACAGGAATAACACTTTCAAACCAGGAACAGAACATTTTTTCAAATTTTATTGCATAGTGGTTTTTTTATTATGATGCTTATGATTATGATGCCTCAGAGTGTGGTGGAAGCTCTTTCCTTGGAGGCTTTTAAACAGAGGCTGGATGACTATCTGTCTGGGGTGCTTATGATTTTGGGATTCTGCGAATATAATTCCTCCCATTGGCACCGCTCTCACCTGCCTCTCACTGAGCTGCAGCATCTTGGCCAGGCGCTTCCTCTCCGGAGGCGAGAGGTACTTCTGTGTCTCAAACTTCTTCTCCAGCTCCACGGTCTGGTCGTTGGAAAAGCGCACTTGGCCACCTTTCCGCTTGTGCAGCGGCCTCTGCATGAAGGAGCCCCAGAGCAGTGGTTTCCCTACAGAAGGAGAAAGAAGAAGAGGAGAAGTCACCATCCCACCATCCACTATTCCATAGCATTGAGCCAGGACACTCACTGTGGTGCCAAACTGCATTAATGGAATAGATGCACCAATAATAATAATAATAATAATAATAATAATAATAATAATAACAACAACTTTATATTCTGCTCTATCTCTTTAATTACCTTCTCCTGACTCAGAGAGTGCCACGGAGACAAGAGAAGGGCACCAAGAGCCTTTGAAACTCCTAACCTCCCTATACATTTCAAAAAGTAGTCATTCCCAAACTTTGGACCTCCAGATGTCCTCACTGGCAAAGAGGGAGACACTGAAAATCACTCACTTTGAATGTTTTTGTTTCTATTGGCTGGGTGTGTATTCATATTGGTAACATTGCCAACCCCTTTTCTTGGATGCCTAAAGTGCATTTCTGCAATCCCCAAATGTTGGGGACTGAAGGAAAATGGAGTGAATTCTTATTTGGGGGGGGGGGGATGTAAATGCCTTCCTTTTGCCACCCCATTGCTATACCCCTTCACACCCACAAATATCTAGTTCTACAATGTCTGTATCCACAATGCTGAAGAAGGTTCCCTTTTCCCAGACCAACTTTAGCATAATTTATTCACTGCAATAGAATATATAGATAAACACAGATATATCAGGAGCCCTCGTGGCACAGTGGGTTAAAGTACTGAGCTGCTGCACTTGCTGACCGAAAGGTCGCAAATTCAAATCCAGGGAGCCTAGCTATTTGAAAAAATGCAAATGTGAGTAAATAAATAGGTGGGAAGTTAACAACGCTCCATGCAGTCATTACGTTGGAGGTGTCTATGGACAATGCCGGCTCTATCTCTTTAATTACCTTCTCCTGACTCAGAGAGTGCCACAGAGACAAGAGAAGGGCACCAAGAGCCAACCCCCCTAGCAGTTCGAAAATATGCAAATGTGAGTAAATCAATAGGTAATACTCTGGTGGGACGGTAAGGTGTTCCATACAGTCATGCTGGCCATATGACCGTGGAGGTGTCTATGGACAACGCCGGGGTCTTCAGATTAGAAATGGAGATGAGAACCAACTCTCAGAGTTGGACATGACTGGACTTAATGGAAATCTTTACCTTTACCTAGATATATCAGGCAGGGATATAAGGCCTGTTTGGAAGGGCCCTGAGTTGAGACACTTTAACATTGAAAATGGCCCCAAGGAGTTTAAAGGGCACTATCGTTCCTTTAAAGATCTTCCTTTCAAATAAAGATACTTCAAACCACAGTCTCTTCAATAAATTGGGTTTGTAAGCTGTGTCAAAACCTTTATACCAAAGTCCTAAACTTTGCAGATTTTGATAAATTGACTTGTCTCCTTAGAAATAAAATAATACAATGCTTTCAAAATAATTTGAACCCTTTCGCAGAGTATATAAGTAGAATATTTAAAGACTGGTCCATAATGGCATTGAGTGATTAAAAATACATTGACAGGAAAAAGAACAAGATTATGATAAATGCTATACAATCAGGTCTACTTTATGTATGTGTGTGTATATGTGTGTGTATAATACACACACATACATACACACATACTGCTTGTTAAGAGATTCAATAGGATAAAATACTGTAAGACTCTATCCTGATGTAGGGTCAGGAAGTTTTCTTTCAAATAGGATACACATGTTTTTCTTAGAAGGTGTAAAATTACTACTGTTAATTTGTGGCTTTATATACTAATAGTTATGTTATAACGTGTTCCATGCAGCTGAATAAAATACCACATTTTCTGCTTTGACCTGGAATATATGGCAGTGTGGACTCAGATAACCCAGTTCAAAGCAGATATTGTGGGATTTTCTGCCTTGATATTCTGGGTTATATAATTGTGTGGAAGGGCCCAAAGTCTCCCACACCACTCTGATTGCTTTCCCCCCTAAAGCTCAGCATTATCCCTTCACTACCTCACTACCTCTGAGGATGCTTGCCATAGATGCAGGCGAAACGTCAGGAGAGAATGCCTCTAGACCATAGCCATATAGCCCGAAAAAACCTACAACAACCCGGCCATGAAAGCCTTCGACAATACATTATCCCTTCACTCATCCATGCCTCATGAAATCTCCCTTCAGTCTCCAAAGGTATAGCATTGCAGAGAGTGGGAGCCTGAAGTCAAGTCACATCTTGAACACTTCAATTAGCTGTGCCCCTTTGGCCAAACCCTATTTCTAAATGCTCCAAAAAGTTTCGAACTAATAGAAATTAGTAGAAACTGTAACTAGTAGAAACAAGCAAAAGTAGAAAATTGGTAACCAAGGAGGGTTTTCATTGAGGGGACATAATAACACCATGTAACAAAATCTGAAAACATTTCTGTTCCTGGTTTGTTTAGTTGTGCAGTGCTTAGAACCAATTAGGAAATGACATTTATAACTCAGGAACAAAAAAATCATGTTACATAGATGTTATATTGTATGGAAATGCTTTTAGTGTAAGCCTCTTTGAATCTTCTGGTAGAGAGGATAAGCGGGATAATAAATAAATAAACAAACTTTATTTATACCCCGCCACCATCTCCTCAATAGGGACTCAGAGCGGCTTACATGAGGCCAAGCCCAAACAGAAAATTACAATAAAATAAAACCGAAAACGCAAACAATAAACAACAAACAACATAATTACATAAAATATATGAAAACATAGCAATATAAAACTACTATAGGCACAATCACAATGACAATGGACGGGCTACATGTAATGATTAAAACTAATTAAAACTCTGGCGAGAAAAGAGAGAGACAGATTATTTGCGGAGGAGGGCTCATTATAGTGGGGGTTGTGGAATCAAGCTTTCCCACAAGGGGGGACGGGACATGTACTCCAATGACAAAACGTTGAGGCTAAGCAATAGTGTGAGAATGTAAGCCTACTCATCAAAAACGCAGCGGAAGAGCCAGGTTTTAAGGTCCTTTTTAAAGGTTTCTAAGGTAGGGGCTTTCCTAATTTCTCCAGGTATGAGTTCCAGAGTCAGGGGGCTACAGAGGAAAAAGCTCTCTCCCTTGTACTTACTAGGTGAGCTTGTGAAATTGGCAGGGGCGAAAGAAGAGCCTCCCCAGAAGAATGGAGGGCCCAAGTTGGTTCATGGAAGGTAGATGGGTCCCAAACTGTTCAGGGCAGTGGTTCTCAACCTGGGGTCCCCAGATGTTTTTGGCCTTCAACTCCCAAAAATCCTAACAGCTGGTAAACTAGCTGGGATTTCTGGGAGATGTAGGCCAAAAACATCTGGGGACCCCAGGTTGAGAACCACGGGTTTAGGGCTTTATAGGTGATAACCTGCACCTTGAATTGGGACCGGAAAATAAACGGCAGCAGTGCCTTAAACAGGAGGGGTTGACCGTTCCCTGTAAGTTGCCCCAGTTATTAATTGGGCTGCTGAACGTTGGACTAGTTGTAGTTTCCGGGCCATCTTCAAGGGTAGCCCCATGTGGAGTGCATCACAGTAGTCCAGTCTAGAGGTAACTAAGGCATGGACCACCATGATCAAGTCAGACTTCACGAGGTAAGGTCGCAGTTGGCGCACAAGTTTTAATTGCACGAAGGCCCTCCCGGCCACCGCCGACACCTGCACATCAAGCATCAGCGCGGAGTCCAGGAGGACCCCCAAACTGCAGACCTGTGATTTCAGGAGGTATAAATAAATATAATAATAATAATAATTTAAAAATAATGTATGGATTGTGGATGTTGTAATCCCAGGTGACAGCAGGATTGAAGAGAAACAACTGGAAAAGCTGACATGATAGGAACTGCCAAGACTGTGGCACAAGCCAGTCAAGGTGGTCCCAGTGGTGATCGGCACACTGGGTGCAGTGCCTAAAGACCTTGGCCTGCATTTAAACACAATCGGCAAAGACAAAATTACCATCTGCCAGCTGTAGAATGCCACTTTACTGGGATCTGCAGGCATTATTCGCAGATACATCACACAGTCCTAGACACTTGGGAAGTGTCTGACCTCGTGATCCAATACAACAGCCAGCAGAGTGTCTGCTGTGAACTCATCTTGTTGTGTTTCAAATAAAAATAAAAATAATAATTCTCCTATTTCTAATCTTCATTTAGAGGTCAACTTTTCCAATATTTTCAAACCACCAAAGGACCCAAAAAATGAACAATAAGAAATATATTACAGCTTGCTGAGAATATAACATTTGTTTCAGGGGATTTGTGGGAGGGGTGTTTAGGTGTGCCTGCTGTGCAATCCTAGGATTTGCAGTTTTGCCAAAGAGTTCTGATACCTTCCCCAAACTACAAGTCACAAGATTTCACAGCATTGAGCCGTGGCAGATGAAGTAGTGTCAAACTGGATTAACTCTGCAGTGTGGATGCGTCCAGGTGGGTTCAGGGCAGGCCAGTCCCTCCCCATCCCCTTTTGACCTCAGGCGTCCTTTTGAGGAGGGAAGGGGGGCAGTTACAGCCGCAGGAAGTGGCAAAACTTCCGCCCTTGTGTTTCCTGCGAATCTGTCTCTGCAAAGGAGAAGAATCACCCCATGCTTCCTCCTTGCTCTCTGGTTGCTTTTCTCCCCAGGCAGGAAGAAGCCACAGGGTGCAGAAGAAATGCAGACTGACACTAGATTGGCTGCCAGGGCGCAATGCTGGGGAATCATGAGAGTTGTAGTTTGGCGAGGCACTGGCAGAAAAGGCTAAAGACTACAACCCCCAAGATTTCATAGCATATTATTAATATTATTCATAGTATTAATTATTAATGTCATTGATTATTACCAATACATTATTGTTGAAAATAATACTTTAATATTAATTAATCATATTAATCATATTATTTTCTTATTTATTAATACTGTTAATATGATATTAATTATTAATATAATTCATATTATTTTCATTATTTATTAATACTGTTTATATATATATATATATATATATATATTTGTCGTGTCAGGAGTGACTTGAGAAACTGTAAGTCACTTCTGGTGTGAGAGAATTGGCTGTCTGCAAGGACGCTGGCCGATGTTTTGACATGCTACCATCATTGTGGGAAGCTTCTCTCATATCCCCGCATGAGGAGCTGGAGCTGACAGAGGGAGCTCATCCGCGCTCTCCCCAGATTCGAATCTCTGACCTGTCAGTCTTCAGTCCTGCTGGCACAGGGGTTTAACCCACTGCGCCACCGGAGGCTCCAATTATTAATATCATTATTAATAATTCATATTAATATTATTATTAATATTATTAATTTTATTATGTATTAATACTGGTGTTATTAATATTAATATTTTAATATCATTCATATTGATAATGATATTAAAATATTTTAATATTAATTTTAACATTATTATTATTAATATTAATATTAATAATAATATCGCCCCAGAGTCATGATCTAAGGCTCAAATCTAAGTTGAATATATTAATATTTTAATATCACTCATATTGATAATAATATTAATAACATTTTAATATTAATTTTAACATTATTAATATTAATATTATTATTATTAATAATAATAATATCGCCCCAGAGTCATGATCTAAGGCTCAAATCTAAGTTGGAGTCAAACTGCATTAATTCTGCAGAGCAAATTAAACGCAAAGGATCTGATTAATGATCAATGACATTTTTATCATCATCATTGATGCTCACCTAAAACAAGTGATCACATCTCATTTAGGATGCATTCACACTGCAGAATTGTTGCACTTTGGCACCATCTCAGGTTCCTTCCACACAGCCGCATAATCCAGAATATCAAGGCAGAAAATCCCATAATATCTGCTTTGAACTGGGTTATCTGAGTCCACACTGCCACACTGAACTGGATTATATGCCAGTGTGGACTCAGATAACCCAGTTCAAAGCAGACATTGTGGATTATCTGCTGTGGTATTCTGGGTTATATGGCTGTATAGATGGGCCCTGAGATCACTCACTCAGCCACAGAGGAAGGCAAAACCTCTTCTGAACTCATTGTGTCAAGAAAGCCTCATGAAAGGGTCGCATCTCTTAAAGGCACAGAACAACAACAAAAGGACACGGATCTAGACACTACAACCACTCTAATTTAAAGGACTCCTGGCATCATCATCGTCATAACAATAATGATGGCTATGATAGTATCTTCCCAGAGCCATAATCTAAGGCTCCAACCACCACACGGGCAGTGAGGCTTACTTCTAAGGAAACCTGCCTAAATTGGTAGGAACCTCATGACAATGGCTGAGATTTACTTCCCAGTCTTCAATGTATACCAATGCTACTAATTCATTTCACTTCCACCACTAGCAAAAACTGCACGACAACAAAATAAAAGGTTCTCGAGGATTGACTCTCTTGAGAAATATGTTTTGTAAAACCGATTGGAGAAAGAGGAGAAATGTACATTGGCGGGTTGTTAAGACATTTCAGCCACTACCGACAAATTTGCATCAACGCCTGCATTGATACTGATCGATTTGCGAGCTGGAATATACACATTGGAGAACGAAGACCAGATTTGGGAGCCATACATTACATATTAAGGACATGGGTCCCAAATGGACCCATGCACCCAAATCCTATAATATTTGGTTATAATCTAAATACTATAAATACATGGCATATAATATTTGGCTAAAATATAAATACAAAAAACTATTAGAATATTTGGCTAGCATATAAATACTATATTATCTGGCATATAATATTTGGTTGGAATATTAATACAAAAAATACTAGAATATTTGGCTACAATATAAATACTATAATATTTGGTTGATAATATTTGGTTGGAATATAAATACAAAAAATACTGTATTTGTCATATAATATTTGGTTGGAATATAAATACAAAAAGACTATAATACTTGGCTAGAATATTAATACTATAACATTTGTCATATAATATTTGGTTGGAATATAATTACAAAAATACTATAGTATTTGGCTAGAATATAAATACTATAACATTGGGCATATAATATTTGATTGGAATATAAATACAAAAAATACTATAATATTTGGATACAATATAAATGCTATAATATTTGTCATATAATATTTGGTTGGAATATAAATACAAAAATATTTGGAATATAAATACAAAAATACTATAATATTTGGCTAGAATATAAATACTATAATATTTGGCTTATAATATTTGGTTGGAATATAAATATAAAAAATACTATATTATTTGGCTAGAATATGCATATTATAATATTTGGCTTATAATATTTGGTTGGAATATAAACACAAAATACTATAATATTTAGCTAGAATATGCATACTATAATATTTGGCTTATAATATTTGTTTGGAATATAAATACAAAAATACTATAATATTTGGCTAGAATATGTATACTATAATATTTGGCTTATAATATTTGGTTGGAATATAGATACAAAAAAACCTATAATATTTGGCTAGAACACACATATTATGATATTTAGTTTATAATATTTGGTTGGAATATAAATACAAAAATACTAGAATATTTGAATAGAATATAAATACTATAATATTTGGCATATAATATTTGGAATATAAATATAAAATATACTGTAATATTTGGCTAGAATATAAATACTATAGTATTTAACTTCTAATATTTTGTTGTAATATAAATACAAAAAATATTATAATATTTGGCTGGAATATAAATCCTATAACATTGCAGTTTTACATTTTACTATTCCTTCCTTCCTTCCTTCTTTGTGTGTGTTTATCTACATACACATCTCTGTCAGGCTGTACCCTTCGTTTGCCTTGTCAAGCCTTGTACATTGATGGCGCTAGATAATAAACAAACGATATCATCATCACCATCGCGATTAACGAGAGCACTTCAAACTCCACCCTTGTTCTCTTCCCCGGTTGCTAATCAACAACTTAGAAAACCGCTTAGAGATGCCGACCCCACCCTCAGCACAACTGGATCTGCACTGCCAAACAACGCAGTTTGAACCGCATTATATGGCTCTCTACATATCATATAACGCCTTTCACTGTTTGGCAGTATAGATCCAGCCGCAGATGCCTGTTGCTTAGAAATAAACCCAGTTTGGACATAACTTCCCAGTAAAACTGATAGATCTGTGTCTTAAATTATTGTATCTGTTATATTTTAATTATGTTGACACTGGCTTTGAACCTTGGGGAGGAGCTGTTAAGGAAAATCCTTCCTATTATGTCTAATATTATTTCTATTATTATTTGTTATCTATTGTATTTTAATTATGTTGGAACTTGCTTCTCTCCTTGGGGAGGAACTGTTAAGAAAAATCATTACTATTATTTCTACTATTATTATTATTTGTTGTTATCTATTTTATATATATATACTCATCTAATATATTTTAATTATGTTGGAACTTGCTTCTATCCTTGGGGAGGAGCTGTTAAGAAAATTATTACTATTATTTCTACTAGTATTATTATTATTATTATTTGTTATCTATTGTATATATATATTCATCTAATATATTTTAATTATGTTGGAACTTTAATTATCCAACATAATTAAAATATAATAGATAAATAAATCAGAAGCAACTTGAGAAACTGCAAGTGGCTTCTGGAGTGAGAGAATTGGCCATCTTCAAGAATGTTGCCCAGGATGTTTTACCAACTTGTGGGAAACTTCTCATCATGTCCCATAATTTCTATTATTATTAATAATATACGTGTTATGTATTGTAGATTTATTTATTATGTTGTAATTATGTTGGAACCTGCTTCCAGCTCTGGGGAGGAGCTGTTAAAAAAAAGCATTACTATTATTTATATTATTATTATTAATAATAATAACACATTTCTTATCTATTTTATACACACACACATGTGTGTGTGTGTGTGTTCTAATTATGGTGGAACCTGCTTCAAGCCTTGGGGAGGAACTGTTAACAAAAAACCATAACTATTATTTCCATTATTATTAATATTAATAATAATACATTTGTTATCTTTTGTATTTGTGTATGTATATGTATGTATTATACATATATCTAAGATATTTTGGAATCTGATTCAATCCTTGGGGAGGAACTCTTAAGAAAATAATTACTATTATTCCTATTATTAATAGCATATTATTATTATATTTATGTAATTTATATATTATGTTTACAGTTGTTATATATTTATATTATCTATATAAATAAAAATGTAATGTTCGTTTGTGGGGTTAACAGAACTCAAAAACCACTGGACGAATTGACACCAAATTTGGACACAAGACACCTAACAACCCAATGTATGTCCTTCACTCAAACATTTTGTCATTTGGAAGTTGTAGTTGCTGGGATTTATAGTTCACCTACAATCAAAGAGCATTCTGAACCCCACCAACGATGGAATTGAACCAAACTCGGCACACAGTTCTCCCATGACCAACAGAAAATACTGGGTTTGGTGGGCAGTGTCCTTTGGTTTTGGAGTTGTAGTTCACTTACATCCCGAGATCACTGTGGACTCAAACAATTATGGATCTGGACCAAACTCTACACGAATACTCAGTCTGCCCAAATGTGAACACTGGTGGAGTTTGGGGAAAATAAAATCTTGACATTTGGGAGTTGTACTTGCTGGGATTTACAGTTCACCTACAATCACAGAGCATTCTGAACCCCACCAATGATAGAATTGGGCCAAACCTCCCACACAAAACCCCCATGTGGGCCACAGCAACGAGTGGCAGGGGACGGCTAGTATGTATATATACATATATAATAGATAAATGTATTATTAATATTAATAATACATTTGTTATATATTGTACATGTATATATGTGTGCGTTATTTATTGTATTTTATGTTGGCACCTGTTAAGAAAAAATCATTACTATTATTTTTATTTATTTATTTATTTATTATTAATAGTAATATTAATGATATGATCTTTGTTATCTGTTGCATTTTAATTATGTTGGAACCTGGTGTTATTTTTATTATCATCATTATTATAATTAATTTGTACAGTAGCTTGAGCGCTAGGCGAAGACACTGCGGGTGCATCTACACTATAGAATTAATCCAGTTCTGACACCACTTTGAACGGCCCTGGCTCAATGCTATGGAATCCCGGGAGTTCTCTTTCGCCTTCTCTGCCAGAGATCCAAACCACAGATCCCAGGATTCCCTAGCGTTGAGTCATTGCAGTTTAAAGTGGTGTCAAACCGCATTAATTCTGCAGTGGAGACGCACAACGCTTTTTCCTTTCGGCGGGACCGATTTCAAGCCAAAGATTTTTGAGTTATGTTAATCCCACAAACGAATATTACATTTTTATTTATATAGAAGAGATGCATGTATGTACAGGGAATTAAAAAAATCATGTAAGTCGGCGGATCCTGTTTCTTCCCCTTTAAGAACACAAGAGACTGTATGAAACAAGAGCAAGACTTTCCCTTCCTCTTTTCTTCTCCTTTCTTTTTGAAGATTTGCTTTTAGATCAGCAATATATTATATTATTAGCATAGTACAATATCAGTATTAAATATTACTATATTGAACTATACCATTATATTGTAATATTATCTACATAAATAAAAATGTAATATTTGTTTGTGGGATTAACAGAACTCAAAAACCATTGGACGAATTGACACCAAATTTGGTCACTCTACCCCTAACAGACCAACGAGTGACCATCACTCATAATCCCCCCCCCAAAAAAAAAACAGTGGAAAGGACTTAAATACCCAAATTTGCTAACTGATTAAAAGCTAAATGACAATACAGAAAAAAGAAGGAGGGGGAGAGAGGGAAAGGAAGAGGGAGGGAGGGAGGGAGGGAAAGAAGGAAGGAAGGAAAGGGAGAAGGAAGCATGGAGGCAAAGAGGGAAAGAAGGAAGGAAAGAGGTAGAGAAGGAAGAAAGGAGAGAAATAAAGAAGGAAAAGTGGGAAGGGAGGAAAGAGATAGAGAAGGAGAGAAGGAGAGAAGGAAAGAAGGAAAGAAAAAAGGGAGGGAAGGAAAGAAAGAAGGAAAGAGAAGGAAAGAAAAAAGTAGAGCAGGAAGAAAGAGAGGGAAAGAAGGAAAGAAAGAAGGAAAGAGAAAAGGAAGGATAGAAGCAAAAAGAGAAGGAAGGAAAGAAAGAAAGAGGTAGAGAAGGAGAAAAGGAGAGAAGAAAAGGGAAGGAAGGAAAGAGGGAAAGAATGAAAGAAGGGAGGAAAGAGGTAGAGCAGGAAGAAAGAGTGAGGGAGGGAAGGGAGGAAGGAAAGAAAGAGGAGAGAAGGAAGGATGGAAGCAAAAAGCGAAGGAAGGAAGGAAAGAGGTAGAAAAGGAGAGAAGAAAAAAGGGAGTGAAGGAAAGAAGGAAAGAGAAGGAAGGAGATAGAGCAGGAAGAAAGAGGGAGGGAGGGAAGGAAAGAAAGAAGGAAAGAGAAGGAAGGATAGAAGCAAAAAGCGAAGGAAGGAAGGAAAGAGGTAGAGAAGGAGAGGAGAGAAGGAAAGAAAAAAGGGAATGAAGGAAAGAGGTAGAGCAGGAAGAAAGAGAGAGGGAGGAAAGTAAATAAAGAAAGAAAGGAAAGAGAGAACGAAGAAGCAAAAGGCGAAGGAAGGAAGGAAAGAGGTAGAGAAGGAAGGAAGAAGGAAAGAAAAAAGGGAAGGAAGGAAAGAGGGAGCAAAGAAAGGAGGGAAAGAAGGAGAGAAAGAGGGAGGGGAGATTGGCCAGAGCAACGCGTGGCGGGTACAGCTAGTTAGTAATATTTAAAAGGTAAGGTAAAGGTTTTCCCCTGACATTAAGTCCAGTCGTGTCCGACTCTGGGGGTTGGTGCTCATCTCCATTGCTAAGCCGAAGAGCCGGCGTTGTCCGTAGACACCTCCAAAGTCATGTGGCCGGCATGACTGCATGGAGCGCCATATCAATAATAATATTATTATTTAATATTTAATATAATATTAATAATATTAATATATTATTAGTAGTAGTATAGTAGTAGTAATATTACATGTAATATAAAATATATAATTATAATATATTAATAATAATAAACTTTATTTAATATTTAATATAATATTAATATATTATTAGTAGTATAGTAGTAGTAATAGTAATATTACATGTAATATAGAATATATAATTATAATTTATTATTAGTATTATATTGCATTACATCATTATTATAATGTTATTATATTACATTTACACTGTAGAGCGAATTAAGTTGGACAGGAAGGGAAATCCACTCCTGAAAGAGTTCTCCTGTGGGGGGAAAGGGGTCTCCACTGAGGCTTGTTTCCATATTATTCCAAATCTCATTATCCCAGCCTTTGGCTGTTTGTGTTTCTGTCTGATCTCTTTGGAGAGGGGAAAAAAGAGGCAAACATTGTTCTCCAAGATTTCGTTTGCGTCAGGCTTCAGCAATCCGGGCGAAAACAAGCCTTTTCTTTGCTCCTCAACACAATCCCTCCCCCCTTTACATTTTTGTAATGTTTCAACGAAGCAACAAGTTATTTTAGCTGTCCTCCGAGCCCCTCCCGCGCAGAGGAAATGAACAATATCAGAAAAACGGATCCAGGCTATCAGAAGCGGAGTGTTTCCTGAATTTGTCTGTATTGAGGATGTCGATAAAATAATCAGCAGCGTGCACGGCCTGGCCGAGGAAGCAGCCTGCGCCGGGAAGCCAGGAAAAGGACACAAAGAAAAGCTCTCTTCACAGCTTCTGAAACCAGATTGACTCCTATCCAGAGCTCAAGATATCCGGGAAAGGGGAGGAAAAGGCCCCAGAGCCAAGCCCGCAATCCCAAACACGGCCCAATCAATGCAAGGGGGGGGGGGGGGTCGCCTTTCCCTCTCTATCTATCTATCTATCTATCTATCTATCTATCTATCTATCTCCAAAACTACTGGGTGAATTGACACCAAATTCGGACACAACACACCTCTCAGGCCAACGAGTGACCATCACTCATAAAAACACTGGAAAACACAGCAGAAGGGACTTAAAAAGCCCCCAAAAACTAATTGACAAAAAGCTAAACGACAATACAGAAAAAGGGGAAGAAAGAGGGAAGGATGGGGAGAAAAAGAAAGGAAGGAAGGAAAGAGGGAGGGAAAGAAAGAAGGAAAGGGAGAAGGAAGCATGGAAGCAAAGAGAGAAGGAAGGAAAGAGGTAGAGAAGGAAGAAAGGAGAGAAAGAGGGAGGGAAAGAAAAAAGGGGGAAGGAAGGAAAGTTAGAGAAGGAAGGAAGGAGAGAAGGAAAGAAAAAAGGGAAAGAAGGGAGGAGGGAGATGTAGAGAAAGAGGAAGGAAAGTTAGAGAAGGAAGGAAGGAGAGAAGGAAAGAAAAAAGGGGAAAGAAGGAAGGAGGGAGATGTAGAGAAAGAGGAAGGAAAGTTAGAGAAGGAAGGAAGGAGAGAAGGAAAGAAAAAAGGGAAAGAAGGAAACAGGGAGATGTAGAGAAAGAGGAAGGAAAGTTAGAGAAGGAAGGAAGGAGAGAAGTAAAGAACAAAGGGAAAGAAAAAGGGGGAAGATGTAGAGAAAGAGGGAGAAAAGGAGAGAAAGAAGAAAAGAGACAGCAGAAGAGAAAGAAAAGGGGAAGGAAGGGAAGAGGTAGAGAAGGAAGGAAGAAGAGACGGAAAGACGGGAAGGAAGGAAAGCGGGAGTGAAGGAAGGAAGGAGGGAAAGAAGGAGAGAAAGAGGGAAGGTTGGCCACAGCAAAGCCGGGCGGATACAGCTAGTGTGTGTATGTGTGCGTGTGTACGAAGAGAGAGCTTTGGATATATAAAGAGAGAGGTTTGGATAGCACAAGGGGAGAGGGGGGAAGAGAGATAGCTAGGCATTGATGTGTTTGTTTACTGTGTTGATTTGTTTTGTTTCTACTGTTTATTACAGCAATGAATGTTTGCCATCTTTTCTTGGAAGCCGCCATGACTCCCCTAGGAGATATTATGTTATTATAGGTTTATTTTTAAGTGTAGCTCTAATCAGATAGATAGATAAAGATCTATCTCTGTATCTATCTCTAGCTCTCTATCACTCTCTCTCTCTCTCTCAAGCTATTTATCTATTCAGCTATCTAGGTAGCTACCTCTCTCTGCAGCTATCTCTCTTTCTTTCTAGCTAGCTACCTCTCTCTCTAGCTATCTCTCTCTCTTTCTAGCTAGCTATCTAGCTATCTCTCTCTCTAGCTATCTCTTTCTTTCTAGCTAGCTATCTAGCTACCACTCTAGCTATCTCTCTTTTTCTAGCTATCTATCTCTCTCCCTAGCTAGCTATCTAGCTATTGCTCTCTATCTAGCTATCTATCTGTGCCTGCATGCCTGCCGGTCTGTCTATCTATCTCTATAGCTATCTCTCTCTCTAACTACAGTATTTCTCTAGCTATCTCTTCTATTTCTCTAGCTATCTCTCTCCCTAGCTATCTCTCTCCCTATCTAGTTAGCTATCTCTTCTCTCTATCTCTAGCTATCTCTCTAACTAGTTAGGGAGAGAGATAGCTAGAGAAATAGAGAGAAGAGATAGCTAGCTAGCTAGAGAGAGAGATAGCTAGGGAGAGAGATAGCTAGTTAGAGAGAGCTAGCGAAATAGAGAGAAGAGATAGCTAGCTAGAGAGAGAGAGAGATAGCTAGTTAGAGAGATAGCTAGAGAAATAGAGATCTAGCTAGAGAGAGAGATAGCTAGGGAGAGAGATAGCTAGTTAGAGAGATAGCTAGAGAAATAGAGATCTAGCTAGAGAGAGAGATAGCTAGGGAGAGAGATAGCTAGAGAAATAGAGAGAAGAGATACCTATCTCTCTCCCTAGCTATCTCTATCTAGCTATCTCTTCTCTCACTCTAGCTCTCTCACTCTAGCTATCTCTATCTAGTTATCGCTCTCTATCTATCTCTCTACCTAAATAGCTCTCTCCATCTCTTCTTCTCACTCTAGCTATCTCTCTATCTAGTTATCTCTCTCTCTCTCTATCTATCTATCTAGCTATCTCTTCTGTCTTTTTCTCTAGCTCTCTCTATATCTATCTATCTATCTATCACCTAGCTAGCTAGCTAGCTTTCTCTCTCTCTAGCTATCTCTCTCTTTCTTTCTATCTATCTGTCTAGCTATCTCTATATCTCTCTGGTTAGATATCTATCTGTCTATCTATCTATCTAGCAATCTAGTTATCTATCAAGAAGAAGAAGAAGTTATTTCTAGACCGCCCTCTGTCCTCAAGGGTTTACACATACAAAAGACAAACATTCAAAGCCTTAGGTGAGTATAAACGTATCAAAATAATGCACAATAAAGCTACAGTAATAACAGTGAGCTTACCACAAGGAATTAAGCATTGTGATGAAAAATATAACAAAACAATCCAAGAAGACATAGTGAACTAAAAACATAGGTAAACATTACAACAAATACCCTATCTAGCTATACATGCATGTGTGTGAATGAGACTAGAGCTACAGTTTTAAAATGTATCTATAATATTATAATAATAAAACTTTATTTATAATATCTCCCGGTTTCGGGAGATTCGGGACAGTTTCCAACAAAAGATGGCAAACATTCAATGCCATAAAAAACAAGAAAAACAAAAGAAATCAAATCAAAGCAGTAAACAGACACATCACTACAAACTTAAGAGTAACTAGGTAAGTCATTACATAGACGTGGTAGGTCTTAAACTGATCACACTTACAGAATAATACAAAATATATATAAAACAAACAAATCTACCAGTTCCGATTTACAAACAAATTCAGTTTCAGAACAAACCTACAGAACCTACCTTGTCCCTAACTTAGGGGCTGCCTGGAAGCATATTTCCCTTCCTTCCTAGAGATCTCTGGCATTCCAGAGACCAAAGGTGCACCTCCACTGGAACTGCCGGGGCTCAATGTTATGGGATTCTGGCACTTGTGCTTTAATACGGATTTTCTCTGACAAATAGTGTTTCTGTTTCACCATGGAACAAAAAACCCAGGCAAAGAAGGCTTACGAAAAGGGCAGCTCCCATTATTCGAGAGCATGGAACCTTAGCAGTTATAGTGATGCAAAACTGCATTAATGGCACAGTGTGGATGCACCCAGAGATACTGAAAACCATACACACTCAGTACTCATAATATTTTCTGACTTCACATTCTATTATCATCATTATTACTCATAATATTGATATTATTATATTATTATTTGTATTATTACTAATAGTATTAGTAATAATAGGAATAATATTATAATAATAATAATATCAATATTGTCAATATTATAATAGAATAATAATAATATTGATGTTCTATTATTATCATTATTACTGATAATACTGATATTATAATATTATTTGTATTATTACCAATAGTATTATTATTAATAATACGAATAATAATATATCAATATTATCAATAATAATGATAATTATTCTATTATATCATTATTACTGATAATACTGATATTATAATATTATTTGTATTATTACCAATAGTATTATTAATAATAATACGAATAATATATCAATATAATCAATAATAATGATAATTGTTCTATTATATCATTATTACTGATAATATTGATATTATTATATTATTATTTGTATTATTACCAATAGTATTATCAATAATAATACGAATAATAATATTATAATATCAATATTTTCAATAAGAATAATAATAGAATAATAATGTTGATATTCTATATCATTACTGATAATATTGATATTATTATATTATTTGTATTATTACAAATAGTATTATTACTAATAATACGGATAATATAATAAGATCAATATTATCAATAATAATGATATAATAAAATATCAATATTATTCTTAATAATGTTATTAGCTTATTATCGTTAGGGTGTTATTATTATATTATTAATTATAGTTTTCTTAAGGTTATTATTATCATTTGCCTATTGTTGTTGTTCTATTTTCTCCCAGGACTGGGACCCAAAGAGGCTTAGCCACTGTTGCTTACACTCGAGGAGGAGTATAAATGCCCAAAACTCTCAAACTACTCCACTGATGTTTTGAGGCACTGCAATTCTAGGAAGAGTCAGTTAATGGATTGGTTTGAATGAACCCAAGAACCCGAGTTCGAATCCCTGCTGGGTCCTGAAAACCCATTGGGTGACCATTGAGCAAATCACACTCTCTCAGCCTCAGAGGAGAGCAAAGTCAAAACTATTCTTGCCAAGAAAACAGAGATAAATTTGCTTTAACTCGGGAAACGGCTCCAAAACACACCAATAACAAATGCTAGAAATGTCAGGATTGAAGGAAAATGTGATGCAGGGTCAGTATAGTTTTTTGGGGGGTCTCATTTGCATTTTATTTTGGGACCCAAAGAAAAGAGATTGGCAACGAAAAAAAGACAGGGAATGTTTAATCTGGCCTCAGTCGGATTCCGAACCTGAATCTCAAGCCCCATTTACACTGCCCCATAAAATCCAGATTATCTGCGTTGAACCGGATTATATGGTAGTGTAGACTAATATAATCCAGTTCAAAGCAGATTTGGATTGTATATGGCAGTGCAGATGGGGCCCGGCTCTTTGTAACCCAACTCAAATATAACACCCGTTGTCTGGAAAAACGAATTGAAAAATTGTCTCAACGTGCATCTGCATTTTCAAATTAACGCAGTTCGACACCACTTTAATTGCTTCCACTCAATACTATGTAATGATTTGAAATTTTAGTTTTAGAAGCCTCTTCCCCCAAAAATATAATAACCTCAGGATTCCATAGTTTTGAACTATGGCTATTAAACTGGTGTCAAGCTGAATTAAAATCTCAGGTTTCCATAGTTTTGAATTAAACTGAATTAATTTTAATTAAGAACCAAAATCTCGAGTAATAACAATCCAGCGCCTCGATGATTCGTTCTAGATTCGGATCCTGCCCGTTTTGAAACACGTGTGTGCCAGGAAGCGCATTCCGACGTGTAAAAATGCGTGTTAGGGTCAGAATTGCGTGATTTATTGGTTGCAAATTGGAAACCAGCTTAACCTCATAAAAAACGGAAAATGCCTCCAATTCCCGGTGAATATCCCGGATTATCCGTTTGCACCACACAACCCTATAACCATAGCCTTGTAAGGCTGGGAATGCCACAATATCTGCTTTGAAGTGGGTTATCTGAGTCCACACTGCCATATAATCCAGATTTTATACAGCTGTGTGGAAGGAGCTGTAGTAACAAGAAATGTTGACATTCTCCCCTTCCCAACCAGCATGGCCCAGGACTCTGGGAAACCCCGGTGCGTCTACATTGTACAATTAACGCAGTTTTGACACCACTTTCACTGCCACGGCTCAATATAATGGCACAAAATCTTTGAACTGCCTCGCTAAGGCCTTTATATGATCCCAAGAGAAGCCAAAGCAGTCTTGCTTTTGAGAAAGAAAGAAAAATAACTAATTAATCCAAACAAACAATGTCTGGAGGATGAAAAGTAAGAGAAAGTCGTGCTTTTTCTCAAAAGCCTGGAGGCCACATGCTGATTCTTTGATGCAATTGTTCCTGAAAGGGAGGAAACAGGAACACGCGCCCTTTAAGGGGCCAAAACAGAAATCTGCACTCATTCTAGATTAAGCACCCTGCTTAAGGGTTGGATTTAGAGCCCAAGACCCTTCCACACAGCCCTAGAACTCAGAACATCCCACAATATCTGCTTTGAACTGGGAAATCTGAGTCCACACTGCCATATATCCCAGTTCAAAGCAGATCTTGTGGGATTTTCTGCCTTGATATTCTGGGAGATAGGGCCCTTCTTTCAAGGGCTCCTTCCACACAGCTGTATCAAATCCAAATTGGATTGGATTATATGGCAGTGTGGACTCAGATAACTCAGGGCCCTTCCACACAGCCCTATAACCCAGAATATCAAGGAAGAAAATCCACAATATCTGCAGTCCACACTGCCATATAATTCAGTTCAATGTGGAAGGGGCCTCAGACCCCTATTATCCTTAAACCAGGATTTCCAGTGCCTTCCAGTTTGCCCAGTGGCTGGTCCCTCTTGTCCATTAAATTCAAAATAAATGAAGGGGGTGAGGAAATCCCTCTAATTTAATCAGTTAATTTGAATTTAATAGTTTCACTATTGACTGCTTTGCCTGTCTCTCCCTTTGTCCTATTATTATTATTATTATTATTATTATTATTATTATTATTATTCTGACACAAAAGCACAGTATGAAACAGCAAATGAGATCTATATGCTGGATTTCATATCACAAATTCACGAAATCACAATCAAACACCTTTCCAAGTTTCTAGGGCTGTGTGATGTCTTTTCAAATATGTATTTTTGAATACATCACACTATTATTATTATTATTATTATTATTAGACTGACACAAAAACACAGTATGAAACAGCAAATGAGATCTATATGGTGGATTTCGTATCACAAAATCACAATCAAACACTTCCCAAGAGTCTAGGGCTGTGTGATGTATTTTTGAATATGTATTTTCGAATATATCACACAATTATTATTATTATTATTATTATTATTATTATTATTATTCTGACACAAAAACACAGTATGTCACAGCAAATGAGATCTATATGCTGGATTTTGTATCACAAATTCACAAAATCACAAAAACTTTCCCAAGAGTCTAGGGCTGTGTGATGTCTTTTCAAATATGAATTTTTGAATATATTACACTATTATTATTATTATTGTTGTTGTTGTTGTTGTTGTTGTTGTTGTTGTTATTTCTTCCCAGACCCGTTAGTTTTAAACCAGTTCTTCCCAGTTTGGGCTAAGTTTTCCTTCTTTTAAAGGCCCTTTCCACACAGCTGTATAAAAACCAAATTGAACTGGAATATATGGCAATGTGGACTCGGATAACCCAGTTCAAAGCAGGTATTGTGGGATTTTCTGCCTTTATATTCTGAGATATAGGGCTGTGTGGAAGGGCCCTGGGTTATATGGCTGTGTGGAAGGGCTATAAATAACATATATTTCAGTTCAATTTGGATTTTATACAGCTGTATGGCATTTTATTCATGCTCCCCTTTCCTCCTAATTTAATACTTTTTCTTTAACAATTTCACAATGGGCTACTTTGCCTTTAAGAGAGGAAAAGGATCATCATCATGATGGTGATAGCAATAATAATAATAATAATAATAATAATAATAACAACAACAACAACAATATCAACAACAACAATAGATGACTCCTGTCATTCCCAAACCAGGGCCCTTCCACATAGCCATACAACCCAGAATCTAAAGGTAAAAAAATCCCACAATATTTGCTTTGAACTGGGTTATCTGTGTCCACACTGCCATATATTCCAAAGCAGATAATGTGGGATTTTATTGAGCTGTGGGGAAGGGGCTCCAGGATATCAAGGCAGGAAATCCCACAATATCTGCTTTGAATTGGGTTATCTGAGTCCACATTGCCGTATATTCCAGTTCAATTTTGTTTTTATACAGCTGTGTGGAAGGGGGCCTTAAAAGGAGGAAGATTTAGGCCAAACTGGGAAGAACTGGTTTAAAACTAACGGGACTGGGAGGAAATAATAATAATAATAATAATAATAATAATAATAATAATAATAGGAGCATAAGAGGATATTCTGGTTCAAAGCAGAAAATGTGGGCTTTTATTGAGCTGTGTAGAAGGGGCTCCAGATTATCAAGGCAGGAAATCCCACATTATCTGCTTTGAACTGTGTTATCCGAGTCCACACTGCCATATATCACAGTTCAATTTTGTTTTTATACAGCTGTGTGGAAGGGGGCCTTAAAAGAAGGAAGAATTAGGTCAAACTGGGAAGAACTAATTTAAAACTAACGGGTCTGGGAAGAAGAAGGAGAAGAAGGAGAAGGAGGAGGAGAAGGAGGAGGAAGAGAAGAAGGCAAAGAAGAATAAGAATAAGAAGGTGAAGAAGAATAAGAAGGAGAAGAGAGAAGAAGAAGACCATAATAGGATATTCCAGTTCAAAGCTGATAATGTGGGATTTTATTGAGCTGTGTGGAAGGGGCTCCAGAATATCAAGGCAAGAAGTTCCACAATATCTGCTTTGAATTGGTTTGTGTCCACACTGCCATATATTCCAGTTCAATTTGGTTTTTATACAGCTGTGTGGAAGGGGGCCTTAAAAGGAGGAAGAATTAGGTCAAAATGGGAAGAACTAATTTAAAACTAACGGGTCGGAGAAGGAGGAGGAGAAGGAGGAGGAGAAGAAGAAGGAGGAGGAGGAGGAGGAGAAAGAGAAGGAGGAGGAGAAGGAGAAGGAGGAGAAGGAAAAAAAGGAGAAGGGAGAAGGAGGAGGAGGAGGAGGAGGAGAAGGAAAAAAAGAAGGAGAAGGGAGATGAAGGAGGAGAAGGAAAAGAAGGAGAAGGGAGGAGGAGGAGGAGAAGGAAAAGGAGGAGAAGGAAAAGAAGAAGGAGAAGGGAGATGAAGGAGGAGGAGGAAGGAGCAGTAGAAGAAGGAGAAGAAGGAGAAGAGAAAAGAAGGAGGAGAAGAAAACCATAATAGGATATTCCAGTTCAAAGCAGAAAATGTGGGATTTTATTGAGCTGTGTGGAAGGGGCTCCAGAATATCAAGGCAGGAAATCCCACAATATCTGCTTTGAACTATCTGTCTCCACACTGCCATGTATCCCAGTTCAAAGCAGAACATGTGGGATTTTATTCAGCTGTGTGGAAGAAGGGACCCCAGTTGCTCCCAGTTTGTCCCATCACCCTCTCATGGTCCACCTCCCTTCCCACCAGAACACACTCCAATGGAAGAATTTCACTGTAATTGTAGTAGGGTAACAATTAAGCCTAATAATGGTCAAGTGGGTCCCGTTTGACTCACCGAGGGGGTCGTGGCGGATGAGCGCATGCGCGTAGTCGGGCCGCGGGAAGGGATACAAGGGCCCGGCTCCATAGGCCCCGGGGGCCCCGTAGTGGGCGGCAGCCATGGGGTGGGCGAAGGCGGCGTGGATCGGCGTGGGCTCGTAGATGGGGGTGCGGTAGGAGGCCACCAGGCTGGTGAAGGAGGAGTTGGGCGAGGGCAGCGTGGGGGGTGGCGGCGGCGGAGGAGGGAGAGGCGGCTGGATCGGGGGCGCGCCTCGGCCCAGGATGTCCTCGATGTAGAAGGGCGTCGGGTGCGGCGCCTGCAGCAGAGGGCTGGGCGCGAACAGCGGCGGCTGGTACTGCATGGCCGGCAACGGGAGCCTTCCTCTTCCTCCTCCTGTCGAGGGTCCCAATGCCAATGCCACAGGTCCTTCTCTTCACAGTCTCCTCAGGGGAGGCGGAGCCGCTCCCTGACAGGCCCCTCGGAGAGCCAATCCGGAGGCAGCTCCTGCTCTGGGGAGCCACGCCCACCGCGGGCGATGGCCACGCCTTCGCACCTCTCCCGTTCTAATACACATTGGGTGAGGAGAAGGACGTGCGGGGCAGGGTAGTGGATGGAGCGCATAAGTCATGGGTTCGAGTCCCCGCTCCGCCAGGTTTCCATATATAGTCAGTTCTATGGACTTTTCTAATGCATTTTATTTCATTGCCATCTGGATGAGGCATTAAGTGATAGAGCAAAACCTATTCTCCATCCACTCAGCATTATATGGACTCAAATAATACAATTTAACTTCACTGCAGTGTGGAGGAGGCATTAAGTGATCAAGTAAAACCTATCCCATTCACCTTGCTTTGTATGGTCAGTTGTATGGACACCTAAAATGCAATTTAGCTCAACTGCAGTGTGGATGGGGGATTAAGTGGTTTTTATACTGGTTTTAAACCACTTCATTGCAATAGCATATTCCCAGATTAATTTAGTGTTTCCACCTTATTTTATTTGTCTGGTTATTTAATACTTAATGTTTATTTTACTTAAGTGGTATTTAAGCAACCTCTATGGCAAGCAACCTCTTCATTGCAGTATGGAGGAGGATTAAGTGAGCAAGCAAAATCTACTCCATCCACCCTGTATTATATGGTCAGTTATATGGACTCCTATAATATAATATAATTTAACTTCACTGCAGTGTGTATGAGGCATTAAGTGATGAAGCCAAACCTGCTCTCCATCCACCCTATATTATATGGTCAGTCATATGGACTCCTATAATGCAATTTAACATCATTGCAGTGTGGTTGAGGCATAAGTGATTAAGCAAAACCTCTCTAGTGTTAGGCTCCTTCCACACTGCCAAATAATCCAGATTTTTAAAATAGATAATCATATTGTCTGCTTTAAACTGGATTATATTAGTCTCCACTGCCATATAATCCAGTTCAAAGCAGATAACCTGGATTTTATATGGCAGGGTAGAAGGGGCCTCTACCAATAATTTTTCAACAATCAGTGATTTTGAGTGGTCTTTCCTAAGGGGGTGTGCATGTTACTTTGATAACACTCTTATGGCCATGGCTCAGTGCTATTGAAACCTGGGAGTTGCAGTTTTACAAGGTCTTCAACCTTCTCTACCAAATAGTATTGGTAGTTTGGTGCATCACCAAGCAACAATTCCTAGGATTTGATAACACTTAGCCATGACAGTTAAAGTGGTGTCAAACTGCATCCCTTCTACAGTGTAACTGTACCACCACCCTTAGCTCAGCTCGTTAGCACTCCTTGGGGCTAGAAGGTGAAACAATAGAAGGTCATCAAGCTTGCATATTTAGTGGGCTGAAGTGCTAGACTTTGATTAGCTGAATTAATAGCAACATAGGAAACCCCACTGAGGGCCCTTCCAGACAGGCCCTATATCCCAGGATCTGATTCCAGGTTTTCTGCTTTAAACTGGATTATATGAGTCTGCACTGTCAAACAGAAAACCGGGGATCAGATCCTGGGATATAGGGCCTGTCTGGAAGGGCCCTAAGGGTGCATCTGCACTGTAGAATTAATGCAGTTTGGCACCACTTTAACTGCCATGGCTCATTGCAATGGAATTGTGGGAATGATAGATTTACAAGGTTTCTGGCTTTATCTCTCAAAGAGGGCTGTGGTGCCTCACCAAACCTCAGGATTTCAAAGCAGTGAGCCTTGATCCATGCAGTCATGCCGGCCACATGACCTTGGAGGTGGACAACACCAGCTCTTCGACTTAGAAATAGAGATGAGCACCAACTATATTGAATTGGTTGAGATTAGATGAAAAGCTATAGCAAAATATACTGCAGAATGTCCTGCAAAAATAAAGTTTGTGGAGTTTAGTAAACCTTTCCCATATTTTTATGATAGAACCAATTAGGAAATAACATTTATAACCCAGGAACAAAAATCATATAACATAGTATAATCTATTTCCTGATGCCAATAGTTTGTGAAGCCCCTACAAGAGCAGAAAGTTTTAAGTGTTAAAACTTGATGAAAGCAATCTTCTTCTTAAGGGCCCTTCCACAGAGCCCTATATCCCAAAACATCTAGGCAGAAAATCCCACAATATCTGCTTTGAACTGGGTTATCACACTCAGATATTGTGGGATTTCCTGCCTTGATGTTTTGGGATATAGGGCTGCGTGGAAGGGCCCTCAGTATGGACCCAGTTCAAACCAGATATTGTGGGATTTTCTGCCTTGATATTCTGGGATATAGGGTTGTGTTGAAGGGAGCCCAGTGTGGACCCAGTTCAAATCAGATACTGTGGGATTTCCTGCCTTGAAGTTTTGAGATATGGGGCTGTATTCTGGGATATAGGGCCCTGAGTCCACACTGACATATATTCCAGTTCAAAGCAGATAATGTGGGATTTTATTCAGTTGTGTGGAATGGGCCTCACCTTTCTGTAATCTAGTAAATCAGAGTTAGGCCACAAATTGAGCCAGTTTTTTTCTACCTTCGCTTGCTTATAGACTTATTTGAGGCAGCTGAGCTGTGTGCATCCATACTGTAGAATTAATGCAGTTTGACACCACTTTAAACTATCATGGCTCAATGCTAGGGAATCACGGAACGCCAGTTTTATAAGGTACTAGCTGTCCCCTGCCACGAGTTGCTGTGGCCCAGTCTGGTGATCTGGAAAATAAAGTAATGAAAAAGTGTTGGTTTCTAATATATGTAATTCCTTTATGCTTGTGGGTAAACAGTATTTCTTGTTGTTTCTTTGTCAGTGTTGATGTGGAGAGTGTCTGGTTTGCCTACTCTGGAATATGCAACATATCATAGTCCTTCTTTAAGGGTCTCTTTCAAATCTATGATACTATATTTGTGTGTGTGTGTGTGTGTGTGAATCATATCTATCTATATTTATGACTGGATGGCTCTTTGTCAAGAGGGCTCTGATTACATTTTCTTGCCCTGGTGAAGAGAGTTGGACTGGATGGCCTTAAGTATTTTCTGTTGGTCGTGGGGGTTCTGTGTGGGAAGTTTGCCCCATTTCTGTCGTTTGTGGGTTTCAGAATGCTCTTTAATTGTAGTGAACTATAAATCCCAGTAACTACAAATCCCAAATGTCAAGGTCTATTTCCTCCAAACTCCATCTGTGTTCATATTTAGGCATATGGAATATTC
This sequence comes from Anolis sagrei, assembly GCF_037176765.1. Taxonomy (NCBI): domain Eukaryota; kingdom Metazoa; phylum Chordata; class Lepidosauria; order Squamata; family Anolidae; genus Anolis; species Anolis sagrei. Next base: position 186,769,720 of record NC_090023.1, read on the forward strand.
GTGCCAAGTTTGGTCCAGATCCATCATTGTTTGAGTCCACAGTGCTCTCTGGATGTGGGTGAACTATAATTCCCAAACTCAAGGTCAATGCCCACCAAACCCTTCCAGTGTGTTCTGTTGGTCATGGAAGTCCTGTATGCCATGTTTGGTTCAATTCCATCATTGGTGGAGTTCAGAATGCTCTTTGATTGTAGTGAACTATAAATCCCAGCAACTACAACTCCTAAATGTCAAGGTCTATTTCCTCCATACTCCATCTGTGTTCATTTTGGGCATATGGAATATTCGTGCCAAGTTTGGTCCAGATCCATCATTGTTTGAGTCCACAGTGCTCTCTGGATGTGGGTGAACTATAATTCCCAAACTCAAGGTCAATGTCCACCAAACCTTTCCAGTTTTTTTCTGTTGGTCATGGGAACCCTGAGTGCTAAGTTTGGCCCAATTCCATCATTGGTGGAGCACTGTAGGTAAACTATAAATTCCAGCAACTACAACTCCCAAATGACAAAATCATAATTTCTTGAGTGATGGTCACTCCTTGTGTAGTGAGACATTTTGTTGCCAAATTTGGTGTGATTTCGTTCATTGGTTCTTTTAAGGTACTCATTATGCACAGAACATTTTTTATATATATAAATTGGGCTTTCTCTGGGCCCTTCCGCACAGAATATCAAGGCAGAAAATCCCACATTATCTGAGTGTGGACGCAGATAAACCAGTTCAAGTCAGATAATGTGGGATTTTCTGCCTTGATATTCTAGGATATAGAGCTCTGCTCCTGCTTCACCAAATGCTCAACTCCCAAGTTTGCAAAGCATTGAGCCATGGCAATATAAAATAGTGTCAAACTGTTTTAATTCTGCATTGTAGACTCATCTTCCGATTGAAGAAGGTTGATTGACAGACAGACAGGATATTAGACATCCTCATTCGGGGCTGCCCTAAGTATTCTCACCTGGGGTTCGTCTGGTGACGGTAGGGAACTCTTTGCCCACAGATTCATTCATTCATTCATTGCTCTCTTTTCTTATTCTGCCATTCTTTCATTCTTTCATTCATTCATTCCTTCTCTTCCTGTAGTTGCTTTGCAGCGCGCCTAATCCAATTGAACGTGATTGACTAAAGAATTGGCTTGTAGCCCTGAGGGTTTTTTCCCCTCCTCCTGTTGCAACAGCTACTAAGGGGATATTTGGGGGTGGCTCAACTCCCAAAAGGAGAAATTGGGTGTCAGACACGAGGCACACGCCACTCCAAGAAACGCCTCTGGGTCAGAAATTAGGCAAATGCCTTTCTTGGAAGGCTGATGTTAAATGGCATCAAGTCGGTTCAGGTTTAGGGCAGTCCCATGAATGAGAGACCTCATTCAGTAGTAGTTTGGCAGAGAAGGCTTTGTAAAATCACAGTTCCCCTGATTCCATAGCATGGCAGTGAAAGTGGTGTGAAACTGCATCCTTCCTTCAGTGTAGATGCATTCCAAGGGCCCTTCCACACAGCCCTATATCCCAGAATCTCAAGACAGAAAATCCAACAATATCTGCTTTGAACTGGGGCTCCTTCCACACAGCTGAATAAAATCCATAGAATCATAGAGTTGGAAGAGACCTCGTGGACCATCCAGTCCAACCCACTGCCAAGAAGCAGGAATATTGCATTCAAACTACCCCAACAGATGGCCATCCAGCCTCTGTTTAAAAGCCTCCACCACACTCCGAGGCAGAGAGTCCCACTGCTGAATGGCTCTCACAGTCAGGAAGTTCTTCCTGATGTTCAGATGGAATCTCATTTCTTGTAGTTTGAAGCCATTGTTTCACATCCTAGTCTCCAGGGCAGCGGAAAACAAGCTTGCTCCCTCCTCCCTGTGACTTCCTCTCACATATTTATACATGGTTATCATGTCACCTCTCAGCCTTCTCTTCTTCAGGCTAAACATGCCCAGCTCTTTAAGCCGCTCCTCATAGGGCTTGTTCTCCAGACCCTTGATCATTTTAGTCGCCCTCCTCTGGACACATTCCAGCTTGCCAATATCTCTCTTCAACTGTGGTGCCCAGAATTGGGCTGGACTATATGGCACTGTGGACTCAGGGCCCTCCCACACAGCCCTATATCCCAGAATATCAAATCGCCTTTTGGCTGGGAAAGGCGGTATACAAATACCGTAAAATAAATAAATATAATAATAATAATAATAATAATAATTATTATTATTATTATTATTATTATTATACATTGACACTTTAGGATATTGCCTAGTTCCTTCATTCCTGCCCTTCCAAGTCCTAGGGCCCTTCCACTCAGCCATATAATCCAGAATATCAAGGCAGAAAATCCCACATTTTCTGCTTTGAACTGAAATATATGGCAGTGTGGACTCTTGGCCCTCCCACACAGCCCTATATCCCAGAAAATCAATTCACCTTTGGGCTGAGAAAGGTTGCAAAATAAATAAATAAAATTATTATTATTATTATTATTATTATTATTATTATTACTACTACTACTACTATTATTATACATTGACACTTTAGAATATTGCTTAGTTCCTTCATTTCTGCCCTTCCAAATCCTAGGGCCCTTCCACGCAGCCATATAATCCAGAATATCAAGGCAGAAAATCCCACAATTTCTGCTTTGAACTGGGCTATCTGAGTCCACACTCAGATAAATGTGGGATTTCCTGCCTTGATATTCTGAGATACAGGACTATGTGGGTCCTCAGATAACCCAATTCAAAGCAGATATTGTGGGATTTTCTGCCTTGATTTTCTGGGTTATATGGCTCTGTGGAAGGATCCTGGGTTATCTGAGCCCTCTTCCACACAGCTGAATAAAACCCCACATTGTCTGCTTTGAACTGGGATAAATGGCAGTGTGGACTCAGATAACCCAGTTCAAAGCAGATATTGTGGGATTTTCCGCCTTGATATTCCTGTGTGGAAGGGCCCTTAGACACCAGGCCAGTTGATGTCAAGTCTCCTCTTTAAGGATTATAATTAATATTATTTGTAATTTTTATTTTAATACTAACCTTCGTTATCTTAATTTTCTGTGTGGTATGCAAACGTTGCTATGGTTGACTTTAACCTGAAATGTTATCATTTCAAGCTTCAAGGTGTCTTATTTTCAACAACATCTTTATGTCCCCTGTTGTGGAATAAAAAGAGAGATACATAAAAGAATGCACATTCATCACTGCATCTTTCTGTTTATTTGCTTATGGTAGATTTCCAGGGGCCTGTCAAGTTATAGTTTTTCTAAAAAGGGGATGAATGGCAGGGAATAAGTTTGGGATAATTAAATTATTAAATAATTAATACAATATATTAAATTATTATTAAATAATTAATACAATATTAAATTATTGTATGGGTCTATTTATTTATTTATTACATTTATATACCACCCCTCACAGCTCAGATGCGACTTGGAGTGGTTCACAATTGGCAACAATTTGATGCCTCAACAATTATAACAAGTAAAACAATCATACAATACTGTTAAAAACATTAGTATACAATATAAGAATATAAAAAAACCGTACAAAGCCTTAAAAACCTTAAATGCAGTTCAAACTGCATTATATAGCCAGAGAACGCAATACTTTCTCCATAGAGAATTTCATCTATGCTGATGATCATGCCATCACTGCTCAAGCTGGGAGCTTTGAAATGGTTGAACAGAATTTCTCTGAAGCTTTAAGTGCTCTTACTGCCTATTACAGGGAAAACCAGCTGATTCCTAATCCATCTAAAATGCAGACATGTGTTTTTCATCTTAAGAACATACAAACATCTCGAGATCTGAGGATTAACTGGGAAGGAATCCAACTGGAGCATTGCAGCACATCTAAATACTTGGGAGTTGCTCTGGACTGTGCTCTGACTTATAAGAAGCACTGCTTGAATATCAAGAAAAAAGTGGGTGCTAGAAATAACATCGTATGAAAGTTGACTGGCATAACCTGGGGATTACAACCAGAAACACTGAAGATATTATCTCTTGCACTTTGCTGCTCTCCTGCTGAATACGTATGCCCAATATGGAATACATCTCACCACATCGCAGGTTTGAATCCGGGGAGAGGCGGATGAGCTCCCTCTTATCAGCTCCAGCTCCTCATGCGAGGACATGAAAGAAGCCTCCCACAAGGATGGCAACGTCCCCTGGGCAACGTCCTTGCAGACGGCCAATTCTCTCACACCAGAAACGATTTGCAGTTTCTCAGGTCGCTCCTGACACAAAAAAAAACACGTCAAATTAAGTGGGTGTGGCTCTTAATGAGACATGCTGTATTATCACAGGATGTCTACATTCTACACGACTGGAGAAATTATAGTGTTTAGTCGGTATTGCACCCTCCTGACATTCATTGGGAAGTAGCAGCTTGTAATGAAAGGACCAAGGCATTGACATCTCCAGTGCATCCTCTGTTCAGATATTAGCCAGCATGCCAACATCTTCAATTAAGAAACAGTTTTCTAAGATCTACAGAGATACTTGCAGGAACACCTCAGCAAGCAAGAGTCCAATAGTGGCAGGCTAAAACCCGAAACTTCAATCAGTTGATGATACCAGATGGGAGAGTGCTTCCTGGGCACATAGAAGACTGGCCGACTTGGAAGGCGCTGAACAGACTGCTTTTTGGCACCATGAGATGCAGAGCTAACCTTAAGAAATGGGGCCACAAAGTGGAGTCCATGACATGCAAGTGTGGAGAAGAGCAAACCACAGACCACTTACTACAATGCAGTCTGAGCCATGCCACATGCACAATGGAGGACCTTCTCACAGCAACATCAGAGGCACTCCAAGTGGCCAACTTCTGATCAAAGGATATTTAACATAATGCCAAGTTTTTAACTTTTTTATGTTTTAAAATACATTATAACAGTATCCTCAATTCACTTCTGACACGATAAATAAATATAGTCTCCCTTTGTGTCCTTTTAGACTCCTTGGTGGGCAATAGCTCCATATCTTCATCTGGAAGTGTTGGATTTGCAGTCTGATTGACCTCAGATGCCTCCCATAAAAAATGACCCCCTGGCCCTTCGAAATAACAAGGTGTGTGATAGGAACTAATCGAGCATCAATCCTTGCTCAGTATTTTCACAAACCAATCCCCATAGACGTGAGGCGCTACCAGGGGGGTGAGAACCAAATAAATTTGGGGGAAGAGAGATTACTCTCCTCTGGGTTTTATACAGGCAATAGGCCTTGTTAAAAAAGGAAGTTTCAATAGCCAGCCTTATTGCATTCCTGGGCTGCTGCATAAACCCCAGCGAGAGGCAAAACAACACAAAATATTCTGCATTTAATTTTTAGTCCTTTTCCTATTTTTCCTCCACCACAATCCAAACTGACTTGTTCTAGAAGTTGGTAGGGACAAAAAACCCACACGCAATTAATTCCAACCCTCCACGAAATACTGTGTTTAATGGAGCTGCATTATTTTTAATATCACTCTCGTCGGTTTTTATAGGTGATTGTATTATTTTTTTTATAGCCATCCGGGGCTCCAAAATCCCGGCTTCTTCCCTCCCTCTAAAGCTGTCCCCGTCAGTTTTTTTTTCTTCACACAGTCAGAACTCATAAAATCGAACAGTTGTGACTTTTTAATACAAGAGCGCTTGAAGTTTCAATATTTCCACTCTGCTGGATACTCAAACCAATAAAAATACATGAGATTTTAATTATTTTCTGGATAAAATAAAACTTCCTCCTTCTTTCTCACCTCCCCACCCTTTCTTCTTCTCTTCCTTTCAAAAAAGCATGGAAGAACATGTGTTGGGGTCAAGTCTTTTGCACAGGTAATTCACAGTAAGGAAAACGGTGACTGCTTTTTTGGACTACAGCTCCCACAATCCCACATCCGTCACCATTAAACTGGGGAGCTGTAGCGGATAAGAAAAATCATTATAATATAAAACTATGACCCAACTTATTAATATTATTTCGAAGCTTCAGAAATATACCTGGAGGACGTATTGTAAGACTTTTGTAGAAGTCATAATCTTTTGAAAAATGATCCCATAACCTTTTGGGGAAATGGCATTAATGCAAGGCAATTAGGTTTCTCAACTGTTAAACCAATGTACCTAGATATGTCTTTGAACTGTTAGGGACAAAGATATGCCAATGCGCAAAACACACACACAGAGATATACAGTAGAGTCTCACTTATACAATATAAACGGGCTGGCAGAACGCTGGATAAGCAAAAATGTTGGATAATAAGGAGAAATTAAGGAAAAGCCTATTAAATGTCAAATTACGTTTTACAAATTAAGCACCAAAACATCATGTTTTACAACAAATTGACAGAAAAAGCAATTTAATACACAGTAACGTTATGTGCCCCCAGTGGCGCAGTGGGTTAAAGCACTGAGCTGCTGAGCTTGTTGATCGAAAGGTCGCAGGTTCGATTCCGGGGAGCGGCGTGAGCTTCCGCTGTCAGCCCTAGCTTCTGCCAACCTAGCAGTTCGAAAACATGCAAATGTGAGTAGATCAATAGGTACCGCTCTGGCGGGAAGGTAACAGCACTCCATGCAGTCATGCCGGCCACATGACCTTGGAGGTGTCTACGGACAATGCTGGCTCTTCAGCTTAGAAATGGAGATGAGCACCACACCCTAGAGTCAGACATGACTGGACTTAATGTCAGGGGACTACCTTTACCTTTACCTAACGTTATGTAGTAATTACTGTATTTACAAATTTAGCACCAAAACATCGCAATGGTTCCGGGAGGGAGGCAGACTACGTTGGATAATACAAAACGTTGGATGGGCGAAGATTGGATAAGTGAGACTCTACTGTGTGTGTGTGTATACACACATACACACACATATACAGCAGAGATTAAGAAGTATTCTTTTTAGTTGCTCAAAAAATCTACTCTCCCTTAAAATATATTTATCTTTAAATCATGCTCTCAAAAGACAAAAATAAGCAGATTTCTTTAGAAGTAACATAGTTTGTTTACTCACAAACTTCATGTATTCAGCATATAAGTACATTACTTATCAGTCCAGTTACAGATAGGATTTGAAATAGTTTCTCTGTGTAGTTAACACAAGGCATCTTTCTTATAATCAACAGTCCATAGTCTAAAGCAGGGGTCCTCAAACTAAGGCCCAAGGGCCGGATGTGGCCCTCCAAGGTAATTTATCTGGTCCTCGCTCAGGGTCAACCTAAGTCTGAAATGACTTGAAAGCACACCACAGCCAAAAGGAGGCCCACCCTTCCCATTGAAATATTATTAAGTTTATATTTGTTAAAATTGTTGTTCATTTTAATTATTGTATTGTTTTTAAGTGTTATTTGCACTACAAATAAGATGTGTGCAGTGTGCATAGGAATTCATTCATGGTTTTTTTTTCTTTCAAATTATAATCCGGCCCTCCAACAGTTTGAGGGGCTGTGACCTGGCCCTCTGTTTAAAAAGTTTGAGGACCGCTGGTCTAAAGCATCTCTTTGGTCTGAGAGTCTAATAGAGTCTCTGTCTAGTCTGAAAGTCCAATGGAGTCTGAGCCCTTAACAAGCCTAGATCTGATCACATGGTCTGCAGCCCTCCCAAAACAAAATTGCATACCAATATACACATATACAATACAGTAAGCAATCTGAATTACATACATAACAAATAACTAGTGGAGATTTGAAGAAGGATGCTATTTCCAACAATCTCTCTCTCTCTCTCTCTCTCTCTCTCTCTCTGATCTATCTATCTATCTATCTATCTATCTATCTATCTATCTATCTATCAACCTGCTCCAGTTTCATTAACCCCTCTTCCACAGGATCCTTAATAAAAAAAATCATGAGGAATATGTGCTCACATTTTACCACTGTCCTGACAACACAAAACATTCTCAAATCAAATTTGCACTTCCTTAGGCTTCTTATCTGTAGAATGTACATAAACTGGAAAATATTCTTTTTTAATTATTGCACTTTCCAGAATTCTAGGAGGTAGAAGACCTCATCACACGTAAATTTTAAAATGCTTAATCAGTATGCATCCCACATTTTTTTACGACAAGATGTATAGAGGATTCTGACCTCTCATGAATTTCTTACTGTTTGAAGTTAGAAACCAACTATCGCTTAATGTGATCAGGTTCATAGTTGTTACTGTTGTTTTCTAAAGAAACACTTCAAAGCTCCATAACAGGTGTCTGTTACTTTTGTAATACAGGTCGAGCATACCTTACCTGGAATTCCAAAATTCAAAATTGTCCATTTGTTGCTAAGATAGCAACACTTTGTCTTTTGATGGTTCAATGCACATAAACTTTGTCCCACGCACAAATTATTTTTAAAATACCATATAACATTACCTTCAAGCTATGTTGACTGAAAACTTGCAGATTCAAATCCGGGGAGCGGCATAAGCTCCCGCTGTTAGCCCCAGCTTCTGCCAACTAGCAGTTCAAAAACATGCAAATTTGAGTGGATTAATAGGTACCGTTCCAGCAGGAAGGTATCGGCATTCCATGCAGTCATGCCGGCCACATGACCTTGGAGATGTCTATGGACAATGCCAACTCTTTGGCTTAGAAATGGAGATGTGCAACAACCCCCAAAGTTGGACACCACTAGTCTTAATGTCAGGGAAAAACTTTTACTTCACTATGTGTCTGAAACACAGATGAATTTTGGATTTAGACTTAGGTCCCATTTCTAAGATACCTCATTGTGTATTTATGTGCAAACACAGTCAAAATTTGGAGAGAGAAAACTGAGATCCAAACACTTTTGGTCCCAAACAATTCAGATAAGGGGTGCTCAACTTGTACTTACTTGAGTCTTAATAAGATTTAGACTCAAGCGGAAGTATTGTGAGTGCTCCTTTCAATGAAATGGTAAGGTTTAAATCTGAAAGCATACCAATGTGGATAGGGATTGCCACCTGTGAACTTTTAGAAGAAGGTGAAGTGAACAACAAGAATGAAATCAATTAAATCAATTAGCAATTGTCCCAAGGCTGTATCTCTTCTTTACATACTTATTTAACAAGATGTCCATTTATCTCCTCCGATCGTTTTGGCTGCATCGCAGGGGCTGATGCCAAAGAGAAGCCTCTTATCTCTGCTGTTAGGATGCTATCTTGTCCCTCCAGGACTGTCTCGCCTCTTCATCTCCAGAGCAAACAGTACACCTGGCTGGATGGTGCCATCGCACCTTGTTGACTTTCTCCTGTAATTGCAGGTTTATCAGCTCCAGCCCTTCAACTTCCCCCTGTCCTAATCTGCCTCAAACTAAAAGCAAAACAAACCACACACCATAATGATAAAATAATGAAGTAATTGGATAGAACCGTTGGAACAAGCAAATTGGATTTTTTGACCTCAACTTTGCCCAAATCTTATTGTTTACTTAACAAGATATAATATAAAGGATCTGGTTCATGATCAGAAATCTCCCCACTGCAGCATTTTAGTGCAGGTCTTATGTAGTAGTAGTAGTAGTAGTAGTAGTAATAATAATAATAATAATAATAATAATAATAATAATAATAATTTATATTCCGCTCTATCTCCCCAAAGGGACTCAGGACGGATTCCAAACATAAAACATTCAATGCACGAATGCAAACAACAATACATCCATACTAACAAAATTTATGTTGTTCATTCATTCAGTCGTTTCCTACTCTTCGTGACTTCATGGACCAGTCCACGCCAGAGCTCCCTGTCAGCCGTCACCACCCCCAGCTCCTTCAAGGTCAATCCTGTCACTTCAAGGATGCCATCCATCCATATTGCTTTTGGTCGGCTCCTCTTCCTTTTTCCTTCCATTTTCCCCAGCATCATTGTCTTCTCTAAGCTTTCCTTTCTTCTCATGATGTGACCAAAGTACTTCATCTTGGCCTCTACTCTTCTTCCCTCCAATGAGCAGTCAGGCTTTATTTCAAAATTTATACAATAATAATAATAATAATAATAAACCTTTATTTATAACCCGCTACCATTTCCCGCAGGACTCGGTGTGGCTTACAAGAGGCCGAGCCCAAATACATCAGAAACAAAAAACACAACAACAACAATACAACAATAAATAACTCATAACAAAGCAAAACAGTAACAAAATTCACAACGCATTTAAAAACCTGTGGCAGGGCCAAATGTAATGGTTAATTTTTTTTAAAATGCTGGGCATGTCCAGGTGAAATAGGATGGATATTTTAGGGATAAGTGGGTGTGCAGACAATTCTAACTCTCTTGTAAAGTGCATTTGGGATAAATTGCTTGGGATACCTTAATCTGGGAAGACATACTGGAACACCCATGTTTTCAAGCTCCTTCTAAAGACTGCCAATGTTGGGGCATGCCTGATGTCCTTGGGGAGGGAGTTCCAGAGTCGTGGGGCCACCACCAAGAAGGCCCTGTCCCTCGTTCCCACCAATCGCGCTTGCAATGCAGGTGGGATCGTGAGCAGGGCCTCTCCAGATGAACGAAGAGATCGTGTGGGTTCGTATACGGAAATACAACCCAACATATTAATACGAATTATAACTTAACAAACTAAAATTAAATAAAAAGCACAGCCTGTTACAACAGACATAAGACAAAACATCAAACACCAAATGGAAACAATAATTTTCCATTTCTTTGGGGCAAAATGATTAATCATTACTCAAGATACCTATGTGCCTCTTTACTTTCTGTCCCAGCCTCCTTTCCTTTTGTGGGTTTCTATATTAGGATCAAGCACACAACGCCATCATTTGTGGAATGTATTCAGATTGTAACATGAATAATAACTTTCTGAACAAACAGCTTGTTCTGCAGTGACTGCACATCCAGTCAGAGCTCATATCCACGGATTCTGTATGCACAAATTCAACTGTCACAGATTGAAAATATACAGTATTTTGCTGACCAATATTTTTTACAAGCATAGCTGACCAATTACATAATTAATCTATCCCTGTGTGTGTGTCAATATGTTTGCAGCACATATGTGATTACAATGCTTATGGGTCTCCCTTTGTATCCATTGATTCTTTATTTATGGATTCAGCCATTCACAGATTGAAAGTATATACATATATATCTCAGTCTTTGATTTTGCCATTTTATATATGAGACATCTTTAAAAAATACTATATAGAATAGTAAAAAAGTAAAAAATACTATTCTATATAGTATTTTTGAGCATCCACAGATTTTGGTATATCCATAGAGGGTCCTGGGACTAAACCTCAGTAGCTAGCTTGCTTAGGCGATCCCTCGTAGTCTGAGGATGATGGTCCTCCAAGGTTGGTGTTCTGTCGGTGGGTCCATAGGTGATTGTGGAGCCCTATTCTTGACCTGCATCGTCTCCCGCAGTGAGGGCATTGGTTTCAAGGTGGAAGGCGGTCCTGGTCGGGGTTGGCTTGACGCGCCTACTTCTTGGCACGTTTCTCCCTTTCACCCTCCATTCGTGCCTCTTCAAACTCCACAGCACTACTGGTCACAGCTGACCTCCAACTGGAGCACTCAAGGGCCAGGGCTTCCCAGTTCTCAGTGTCTATGCCACAGTTTTTGAGGTTGTTTTTGAGCCCATCTTTAAATCTCTTTTTCTGCACATCAACATTCCGTTTTCCGTTCTTGAGTTCGGACTAGAGCAACTGCTTTGGGAGAGGTGGTCGGGCATCCGGACAACATGGCCGGTCCAGCGGAGTTGATGGTAGAGGACCATCACTTCAGTGCTGGTGGTCTTTGCTTCTTCCAGCATGCTGACATTTGTCTGCTTGTCTTCCCAAGAGATTTGCAAGATTTTCCAGAGCCGGAGGCAATGCTGATGGAATTGTTCCAGGAGTTGCATGTGACGTCTATAGACTGTCCACGTCTCGCAAGCGTATAGCAGGGTTAGGAGGACAGTAGTTTTATAAACAAGCACCTTGGTATCCCTACGGATGTCCTGGTCCTCAAACACTCTCTGCCTCATTCGGAAAAAGGCTGCACTCGCAGAGCTCAGGTGGTATTGAATTTCAGTGTCAATGTTGACTTTTGTGGAGAGATGGCTGCCAAGGTAGCGGAAAAGGTCAACATTTTCTTTTTTTTTTGAATAAATTTTATTAAGTTTTATTGGATACAGCGAAAGAGGGGGAATATTGTCAAGAAAATAGTAAAGTAGGAAATTGATAGTGAAAGGAGACTAAATACAAATGAACGATTAGAAAAATATGTGCAAGAGAAAAAAGAAAATACCCAAAAATACCAGAAAAATCCAAAAATATGAGAAAAAACAAAAAAACCAACAACAAAAAAACAAAAAACAAAAACAAAAAGGACTTCCTTCTGATTCTGTCTGTATACGTTCTATTTAGTGTCTAATATTATATTTTCTTCTTTCCAGTTTGTTGTTACCTCAGTTCCATTAAATAATTTTGTACCCACTTCCAATATACTCATCTATTATTGACCAGTTTGTCTGTCTAATTGAGTTACCAGTATTTTTTTTGAGTAAAAAAGTTAGTTTGTCCATGTCTTTAATTTCGCTTATCTTCTTTATCCACTCAAATTTGTCTGGTACTTCTTTCTGCTTCCAAAGTTTTGCAAAAACCATCCTGGCAGCTGTTGTGAGGTACATAAAACAATAGTTTTATAAACAAGCACCTTGGTATCCCTACGGATGTCCTGGTCCTCAAACACTCTCTGCCTCATTCGGAAAAAGGCTGCACTTGCAGAGCTCAGGTGGTATTGAATTTCAGTGTCAATGTTGACTTTTGTGGAGAGATGGCTGCCAAGGTAGCGGAAAAGGTCAACATTTTCTAATGTTACACCATTAAGCTGTATTTCTGTCATTGGAGAGGGATTGCCTGGTGAGTACTGGAAGAGCACTTTGGTTTTCTCGATGTTCAATGGCAGACTGAGCTTCTCATGTTTCTGTGAAGGTGTTTAGAGTGACTTGTAGGTCTTCTTCTGAATGCGCACAGACGACGTTGTCATCAGCATACTGGAGTTCTATAATAGACGTTGTTGTAACCTTGGTTTTGGCTTTCAGTCTGCTGAAGTTAAATAGCTTTCCATCTGTCTGATAGATGATTTCCACTCCGGTGGGAAGCCTTCCATCGAAAAGATGAAATATCATAGTGATGAAGATGGAAAATAAAGTTGGGGCAGTAACACATCCCTGTTTGACACCTGATTCCACCTTAAATAGGTCACTTCGGGAGCCATTGCTGTCCAAGACTCAGTAGATACTAGGGCTCACATTAGTATACATATAAGCCATTGTGAAAGTTGGGGACATAGAGTAAGGAGACCAGTCTCCAAACCCAAATGCACCCATAGGCTTGCATGTCTCCTCATAATTACTCAGAAGTAACTCAGAAGTAAATCACAAATTGCCACACCTGCATTGAGCAATAGATTATTTGAGAAATTCAAAAGACAGCTAGCCATGGCTGCAGTGGGGCCACTCTTCCTATTATCCCTTCTACACTGCCATATAAAACTCAGATTATCTGCTTTGAATTGGATTATATGGCAGTGTAGACTCATATACTCCATTTCCAAGATGATAATCTGGATTGTATGGCAGTGTAGAAGGGGCCTATAAGAAACTCACTTTTCCTTTGTAAGTGTTTTCAGGTGATGCTGTGCCTTTGTCTCCTTGGGGATGTGAGTGACCTCTTGTGGTGGTTTCCACCAAAGCAAGTCAAGCAATGTTTGGTCTGAAAGCCTTAAAGAGATTTAGGCCCTTCCACACAGCTATATAAAATCCACACTGAACTGGATTATATGGCAATATGGGCTCTGATAACCCAGTTCAAAGCAGATATTGTAGATTATCTGCCTTGATATTCTGGTTTATATGGCTGTGGGGAAGGGCCCTTAGAGTACCCAAACACAGCATGGTTGGCATCCTGTTGGATGGTCTCAACTAGGGATAGATCCACTCAATCAACTGAACATATGGAGAAATCTAGTGAACATTTTACTCAAGAGAGTAGTTAAACAGGATTTAAGCAAATGTGTTGCAGATTCCTTGAAACAATTGGATGTAACAACTGCTGTTTGTCCGCTTTGGGTTCTGTTTTGGATACATTTGCTTCCCTTCTCAATCTGTAATAAAGTATTTTTATTTAACATCTCAGTGACATTTTTACAGCAGTGGAAAATGTCTGTAACTAGCATTCTCACACAGTTCTTGCATCATCATAATGCCACTGGTGCTTAAAATCACCCTGTGAATTCAACGTATACACTGGATAGAATAAAGCTTAGGTTTAAAAGTGAACATTTTTGCATCATTTGCAAATGAGTTATCCTAATCTAATGGACCTTTTAAAGTGCCACTTGTACAAATATATTTGGTGTATATATCTCTAAGATCATTCTAACTGCATTAAGTCCCTATAATGGAAGAGAGGTCGGATAAATTGGGTCCACGGGTGGCACAATGGGTTAAACCCTTGTGCTGCTGAACTGCTGACCTGATGAATCCACGAGATGGGGTGTACTTCCACTTTTAGCCCTAGCTCTTGCCAACCTAGCAGTTTGAAAACTTGAAAATGTGAGTAGATCAATAGGTACTGCTTCGGCAGGAAAAGGCAAAGGATGCTCCATGCTCCATACGACCAGGAGTACCTCCCCCAGAGCAGGAGATGAGCACCGCCTCCAGAAGCCGGAAATGAAAGGAGGAGCCTTTGCCTTTGTCTCTGTGTTTGTATCTCACTATACTGTCATTATAAGAAAGCATCGAATGATTGCCTATGTCCGTGTCTGTTTATATCAGTGGTTCCCAACCTTTTCTTTTTTTTTTTTGACCAGGGACCACTTTGACTAGGTACCACTTGACTAGGTACCATTTTGACCAGGGACCCCTCTCCAACATTAGTACCAAAAGGGTTACAAATCAGGTTTTGGTCAATTTTAGATTCAGTTTGGTTATTTGGGGTGGTGATTCAGAAAACTGCATTGGATAGACCACTTCAGCTCTAGTTTCTGATACAGAACATAAACCATCCAATAGTCGCCTTCTGCTTGCCCCCAGAAAACCATTTTTAATAAGCTAGAGTCACTGACTTTATTTTAGGACAATAGGTTGGGAACTACTGGTTTATATATATGCTGTAATCCACTCTGAGTCCCTTCGGGGAGAAGGGCGGAATATAAATAAAGTGTTATTATTATTACATCATCATCATCATCATCATCATCATCATCACTGTACAAAAGCACTAGAAACTGGCCAACACAATTGTCTGTTTCTACAAAAGGATCCAGAAAATTACACACCAAATCCTTTAACATGTATTTTGGGTATTTATTTATTTATTTATCATGTCAGGAGCAAACTAAACAGTTGTATTGCATTAAAAACAAACAAACATACAAACAAAACACAAAGTTTGCAGAGTTGGTAGTTGATTAAATGTCCTTTGACTAGTAGCTGGCCACTTGGCGTGCCTCTGGTATTGCTGCAAGAAGGTCCTCCATTGTGCATGTAACAGGGCTCAGGGTGCATTGCAGCAGGTAGTCAGTTGTTTGCTCTTCTCCACACTCGCATGTCGTGGATTCTACTTTGTGGCCCCATTTCTTGAGGTTGGCTCTGCATCTCGTGGTGCCAGAGCGCAGTCTGTTCAGTGCCTTCCAAGTCACCCAGTTTTCTGTGTGCCCAGAGGGGAATATCTCATTTGGTACCAGCCATTGCTTGAGGTTCTGGGTTTGAGCCTGCCACTTTTGGGCTCTCGCTTGCTGAGGTGTTCCAGCAAGTGTCTCTGGAGATCTTAGAAAACTATTTCTTGATTTATGCTGTTGGCATGCTGGCTGATACCCAAACAAGGGATGAGCCAGAGATGTTACTGCCTTGGTTATTTCACTATTGGTTGCCACTTCCCGGCTGATGTCAGGTGGTGCAATACTGGCTAAACAGTATAATTTCTCTAGTGGTGTAGGGCGCAGACACCCCATGATAATGTGGCATGTCTCATTAAGAGCCACATCCACTGTTTTAGCGTGGTGATATGTGTTCTACACTGGGCATGCATACTCAGCAGCAGAGTAGCAAAGTGCAAGGGCAGATGTCTTCACTATATCTGGTTGTGATCCCAGATTGTGCCAGTCAGCTTTCGTATGATATTGTTTCTAGCACCCACTTTTTGCTTGATATTATGTATTTTGGGTAAACTGGTGGAAATATCATGTATTTTGGGTATACTGGAGGAAATAAGAATAAGTCTAGCTGAAGAAGAAGAGCAGGAACATGGCTTTTGCAAAATGAAGCACTGCCTCACAAAAGTTTTAGAGAAGTGTGCCTCTCAGACTAACTGGTATGGGGAATTGCAATTTTCCCCTAATGTGTCATACAGCATGTTTGTATTCACTAGTTGTATCTGGGTTTTTTTTTTCCTTTTTGTGGAAACTCACCACAGACCTGGAGTGGGTGGTTCACAGATAGGCACTGGTTCATCCACTACCACTTTGAGTAGCATTGTTTTAGAAGCCTTTAAGAGGGTCAACAGATATGCGGATGGAGTGGGCCAGTAAACATTGCTCACAGGGACTTTCAAAGGGCTTTGTATAAAGTCCTGATGAAATGCAATACTTGTGGAGTAAGGGAAGAGGTCTCCTTATCATTAAAGAACAGGACCAGAGAGGAGAAGTAAAAGGACAGTCCTCACAATAGAGGGATGTAAACAGGGAGGGTCTGCAAGGATTTTATTGGAACTGCTTTTTCCCCTGTTTGTAAGTTTAGAGATAAGCAGGGAAGGAGCCATGCTGGAGTACTCTCTCTCCCTTAGACTCCAGATCCTGTTTGATCTCAGAAGCTAAGCTCGGTCAGACATGCTTAGTACTTGGATGGGAGACTGCCAATGAATACCAAGGGCTGTAGGCTACATTTAAGAAGCAACTGGCAAAACCACCACTGGATGTTCCTTGCCAGAGAAAACTTTATTGGATTGCCACCAGACATCCTCAAATTGCAGCCTTCCAGTTGTTTGGGTCTCCAACTCTCAGAATTCCTGACAATTGAACAAACTAGCTAGGGCAGGAGTCCCCAAACTAAGGCCCTGGGGCCAGATACGTCCCTCCAAGGTCATTTACCCGGTCCTCACTCAGGGTCAACCTAACTCTGAAACTACTTGAAAGCACATAACAACAACAACAATCCTATCTCATCAGCCAAAAGCAGGCCCACACTTCCCATTGAAGTACTAATAAGTTTTATTTGTTAAAATTGTTCTTCATTTTAATTATTATATTGTTTTTGTGTTTTTGCACTACAAATAAGATATATGCAGTGCGCAGAGGAATTCATTTATGGTTTTTTTCAAATTATAATCCAGCCCTCCAACAGTTTGAGGGACTGTGACCTGGCACTCTGTTTAAAAAGTTTGAGGACCCCTGGGCTAGGGCTTCTGGATGCCTGACATAAGTCAACAGGAGACCTCAAGGCGCGCAAACATACAGGCCTTTCTACAATGCCATATAAAATCCAGGTTGTCTGCTTTGAACTGGATTATATGGCAGTGTAGACTCACTGCTCCACTCACTGGAAGCTACGTGACACCACAGAGACTGGATCTACCCTGCCCTATACAACAGGATCCCATTTATTATCTGTTTAACCCAGATTATCTGGCAGTGTAGACTCATATAATCCAGTTCAAAGCATGATAGCCATGTGGAGACATGATAGCCATGTATAAATATGTGAGAGGAAGTCATAGGGAGGAGGGAGCAAGCTTGTTTTCTGCTGCCCTGGAGACTAGGACATGGAACAATGGCTTCAAACTGCAAGAAAGGAGATTCCATCTGAACATGAGGAAGAGCTTCCTGACTGTGAGAACCATTCAGCAGTGGGAACTCTCTGCCCCGAAGTGTGGTGGAGGCGCCTTCTTTGGAAGCTTTGAAACAGAGGTTGGATGACCATCTGGCAAGGGGTTGGACTGGATGGCCCACGAGGTCACTTCCAACTCTATGATTCTATGATTCTATAAAGCAGATAATCTAGGATCAGATCCTGGGATATAGGGCAGTGTAGATCCACCAGTGGCACAGTGGGTTAAAGAGCTGAGCTGCTGAACTTGCTGACCAAAAGGTCACAGGTTCGAATCAGGGGAGTGGGGTGAGCTCCCGCTGTTAGCCCCAGCTTCTGCCAATTTAGCAGTTCGAAAACATGCAAAATGTGAGTAGATCAATAGGTACCGCTCCGGTGGGAAGGTAACGGCGCTCCATTCAGTCATGCCGGCCACATGACCTTGGAGGTGTCTATGGATAACACTGGCTCTTCGGCTTAGAAACAGAGATGAGTACCACACCCCAGAGTCGGACACGGCTAGACTTAATGTCAGGGGAAAACCTTTAACTTTACCTACTAGATCCAGCCAGAGTTTCTTACACGATGTGAAAAGATTAGCCTACTGACTTACATTTCCCAAAGTCCTTTCGCTAGCACAGCTGCTCTGTCTTCCTGAGTTCTGTACGGACAGCTCTTGGATGTGAATGTGATGTTCTCCTTTCCTACTAGTTATGGAAGCATTGTGTAATTAATCCCTGTAGTTATGGTTACTGCTAATAAACACTCCAATATTTGTATATATGGTATTATTCCCCATAGGAGTTGTGCTATTACATCCAGACTGTGTGCACATGTGTGACAATAGTATGAGTAGGAGGGGGATAGTCTTGTATTTTCAGGCCATGGAATAATGTTCACCTTTTCATCAGAATAATGAACCCAGCTGTTAGAGGATAAAGAGCATTATCTGAACTCTGGGAAAGTAATGTGGATAATGAATCGATCAAATAAATTGATTGGGTTTTGTCTGGCGTCCTTGTTCCTGGCAAAAAGTTCAGTCAAAAACCAGCTGAAGGGAACTTGTTATCTAGCTGTCACTTTTTGTTATCTAGACCCTGTGACAGAAGGAGGGCAGCGGGTCGAGAAATTGAAATCTTCCCTTTGAACAGGAGCCTGACTGTTTCACTGAGAAAAGTGCAAAACTGCTTCGGACAAATTAGAAACCATTCCGAGGAGATAAAAGTTGATTATTCTTAGGGAAGTTGAGGATTCAACTGTAGGACCTCAAGATCCTCAAGGCACCAGATCCTGGCTGGTCTTGGAAGCTAAGCAGGATCAACCCTGATTAGTACGAGAGTTGAATGAAAAGTAATGCCTCCGCCTTCGTTACTTGGGTTTGGATGGGAATATTTTAATAAATCAAATGCAGAAATAATCCTTAGAATGTGCTCTTTAACTACCACTATTCACTTTTCCACATAATCACCAGATACATTTCTGCCAACGATGAACAAGTTTTCTGAAGCCGTCACAGAAGAAGTCGACACTCTGTTTCTGCAACCAGCGTCTCACAGTTCTCTCAACGTCTTCATCAGAAGCATAATGATGTCCCCGCAGATCTTCTTTCATTATCAGGAACACATGAAGTCAGACGGTGCTAAATCTGGTCTGTATGGAGGATGTCATACGGTGGTGAGATCCAGTCTCTGAAGTATCAAGTTTGTGCGCTTTCATTTCAGGCGTCAGCATCCTGGGTACACATTGTGCACAGATCTTCCAATAGCCAAGCAAAGCAATAATGTGACCCACACGTTCTTGTGAAATGCCGATTGTGCTTGAAATTTCTCTCTAAGTGATACAACGATTGTCCTGAATCAATCTGTTTACCTTTTGCTTACGGAACTCGGTGGTTGCTGTCACAGGGCATCCAGGTCTTTTTTTGTCACGGAAGTCAGCTGTTCCCACCTCAACATCTTTAACATCTTTGGCCTGCATCAATAGGAGCATAGTGTCTAGATCTGGGGAAGTCATGCTGCCCCTCTATTCTGCTTTGGATAGACCACACCTGGAATATTGTGTCCAATTCTGGGCACCACAATTGAAGAGAGATATTAACAAGCTGGAATGTGTCCAGAGAAGGGAGACTAAAATGATCAAGGGTCTGGAGAACAAGCCCTATGAGGAGCAACTTAAGGAGCTGGGCATGTTTAGCCTGAAGAAGAGAAGGCTGAGAGGAGATATGATAGCCATGTATAAATATGTGAGAGGAAGCCACAGGGAGGAGGGAGCAAGCTTGTTTTCTGCTTCCTTGGAGACTAGGATGCGGAACAATGGCTTCAAACTACAAGAAAGGAGATTCCATCTGAACATGAGGAAGAACTTCCTGACTGTATGAGCCGTTCAGCAGTGGAACTCTCTGCCCCGGAGTGGTGGAGGCTCCTTCTTTGGAAGCTTTGAAACAGAGGCTGGATGGCCATCTGTCAGGGGTGATTTGAATGCAATATTCCTGCTTCTTGGCAGGGGGTTGGACTGGATGGCCCATGAGGTCTCTTCCAACTCTTTGATTCTATGATTCCAAAAGCGGGGGGCCACAGCAGAGAAGGCCCTCTCCCTCATTCCCACAAGTCGAGCCTGTGATAGAGGAAGGGGCAAAAGAAGGGCCTCTCCAGAAGATCGAAGAGATTGTGCAGGTTTGTGGTAGGAGATGCGGTCACAAAGGTAGATGTAGAGCAAGGATGGGCATGATCAGAAGCAGAGGGGCTGATCTAAATTGTCTTGAATCCAAGGTGGATCACACCACTTTCAAGAAATAAAAAATGAAATTGTCTCTGGTTTGGTAGAATTTCAAGTTTGGGAGCAAAGAAGGTGTGGAGGAAGGGATACATTTGATTTAAAAGGACATCACTATCGTGGAAGATTTCGAGAGGAGCATTTCTCTGGTTTCACCATGTACAGATTATCTGCTTTGAACTGGATTATGTGGCAGTGTAGATCCAGCCTGGGATTTTTTGAGTCAATTGTGAGACCATCCATACCCTGGTTTAGCCCCTGAGCAGCACATTTCGAAAGGACCACCCTCCAGGGATTTTGCTCCCTTTGCACATACATGTTGGGAAACATGAGGATTTTTACTGGATGTGAGGCATCCAATAATAGAGTGAACAAGCTGATGAGCAACCTGAAATGCCGCAGTTTAAATTGGCAGCCTGACTTTCCCTGGAAATTGATGTTTGAACTTCACACCTTCCCCAATATGCACAACTCGCATCCCCCATGGTTTCCATTCCCCATCATTTTGCGGCTCGGTTTGCCAAATATCCTTTCCTCCGCCAAACAACAGGAAAGCCAGTGCTTGTCCTGCTGTTTAATGGGAGGACTGAGAGGGTTTGTCAGCCCAACAGCAATTTTGAGTTGTGTCCTTCTGCCCTACATTTCAAAAATGAGTGACGGTGTTTTCATGGCTGAATTCGTTTAAGGCCAGCTTGCTGCCACTTTGAGACTCCTTCCTTCCTTCCCACTGCTCTTTCAGAGCCTCTTTTTTCTCAGATGGACCACTGACTATGAATTTTAGAGTTTATTTCAATTTCTAGATTTTCTTTTATCTGTTTTTTTTATTTTTTAATAATAAAAAAACCAAGACACGCACAAATTAACAATGTAATTCATTAATAACACCATACAACATCTAATTACCTCTCAACAAAAGTTTGCTCCAGGCACAGTCAGCACATTGTATGCTAATCAAGGTGGGCAGTTGAAACATTCACACCTAGCTCCAGCAGACAAGAGTCCTTTGTCTCACCCTGGTAATTCCACAGATATATAAACCCTTTTGCCTAGTTTCAACAGACCTCACTACCTCTGAGGATGCTTGCCACAGATGCAGGCGAAACGTCAGGAGAAAATGCCTCTAGACCATGGCCATATAGCCCAAAAAACCCTACAACAACCCATGTAATACAATGTTTGTTCCTGTGTTATAAATGTAATTTATCAATTGCTTCTCTGGAGCGGCGATGCAGTGGGTTAAACCACTGACCTGCTGAACTTGCTTACCGAAAGGTCACCGGTTCGAATCCAGGGAGCAGGGTGAGCTCCTGCTGTTAGCCCCAGATTCTGCCAACCTAGCAGTTTGAAAACATGCAAATGTGAGTAGATCAATAGGTACCACTCTAGCAAGAAGGGAATGGCGCTCCATGCAGTCAAACCGTCCCTGTGAGGAGGTGACTATGGACAACGCCAGCTCTTCATTTCTAAGCCAAAGAGCCCATCGTTGTCCGTAGACACCTCCAAGGTCATGTGGCCAGCATGACTGCACCTCCAAGGTCATGTGGCCAGCATGACTGCACGGAGCACCATTACCTTTCCACTGGAACAGTACCTACTGATCTACTCACATTTGCATGTTTTGAACGGCTAGGTTGACATAATAATAATAATAATAATAATAATAATAATACTTTATTTATATACCACTCCATCTCCCCGAGGGGACTCAGAGTGGTTCCCAGGTAACATCACAAAACATACAAAGTAAAAAACAACATAACCATAAGATTAACAAAACAAAATATAAGCATAAACATTGTCACCATAACACTCATATATTAAAAGAATCCTGCCTGTTCAAGGCAATTTAAAAATTTAAAAAGGCCAGGCCAAGATTTGTGCAAGCCCAAAAATTCTAGGGGGGCCAGGAATTAAGTGGAATGCTATGGCAGGCAACACTAATATTGGGTACGGGTTTGTGGCTGTTCATTCCGGGTCTGATTAGAGGAAATGATCTGGGTAATTAGTAGGAAGAATAAGGAAATTGGGGCTCAGAGGCGGCCCTAGGTAATTTCCAACAGTAAGCAAACAGTATTTTGGCACCCCCCCCCCCAAACCAATCACTGATATATATTTTCTGTTCGTCGTGGGTGTTCTGTGTGCCATATTTGGTTCAATTCCATCATTGGTGGAGTTCAGAATGCTCTTTGATTGTAAGTGAACTATACATCCCAGTAACTACAACTCGCATATGTCAAGGTCTATTTCCCCCCAAGAGCGCCTCAAGAGCGCCCCTGGGCAAAATCAACTATACTGCGAATGCTTACTTTGCGTAATGGGTTGAGCCGCCCCTGCTGGGGCTAACAGCGGGAGCTCACCCTGCTCCCCAGATTAGAAATTTGCGACCTTTCAGTTAGCAAGTTCAGCAGCTCAGCGGTTTAACCCACTGCACCACTGGGGCCTTAGTTTCCTGCAAATATGATTTTTATATTCTGGCAAAAGGAAGGCTAGCAAACCTGATCGCATCAATTTTTAAGACCAACAGTATTGTTCTATTTGAGAAAATCCCATGCTGTTTTCTGCTCTGTACATTAATGTCACGAAGAGGCGTCACAAGCAGAATTGGTGTTCAATAAGCAAAAGCATGTAACATTCAGCCAACAACATTTCCGAAGGGTTTGCCAGCCCAGGATCCAATTGCTTTCAATTACGCCGGGAGCCGATTCATTTCATAAGCGACTCACTACAAGCCTGTTGCGTACAACAGAGATCCCACAAAAATATATTGAGTTGAAAAATGATCCACAAAGCAAAGAAATACACTTCAGCGTTTTGGCTGGATAAACACGTCATTTCTTTCTTACCTTGATACACTTTGTACAGGGGAGAAAACTCGCAGGCTGGTTTAATTTAAATTAAATGATCATCCCCCAAGAAGAAAAAGAAGCTCCGCCATCTCTCAAGTTTTAAAAGGCACTATAAAAACCTGCAAAATCAGGGTCAGGGCAAAAACAAAAAAGTCCAGAGACTATTAAACGCAATGAAAGCAGCTATCAGTTTCTGCATTTCCAGTCTTGCCACAGTTTTATGCAAGCTTTTCACAGGCTCAATCAACATTTATGATAGCAACCCTGTAT
Source organism: Anolis sagrei (assembly GCF_037176765.1). Taxonomy (NCBI): domain Eukaryota; kingdom Metazoa; phylum Chordata; class Lepidosauria; order Squamata; family Anolidae; genus Anolis; species Anolis sagrei. The sequence continues at coordinate 186,793,365 of NC_090023.1, forward strand.
AAAGTCAGTTTAATTATCTTCATCAAACGGCAGGTAATAAATTTCATTGTCCAACCAGGAAAATCAATTGTCAACATAAACTGTGGATAACGTCATATAAAAAGGTTCCCCGTAAATCTATTATTAATAAGATTGGGTTTTACGTTAACTAAGGAATGGAAATTTAACCCCTGCGTCATCTACATGAGCTCTGCTTTCTCTGAGCTATGAGGGTTGAATGAAAAGTAATGCCTCCACCTTCTCAACAGATGGCAGAACTGCTATGCGGCAGATACTGGCTTGTTCAGTAGACCCTCCTCTACAGTTCCATTTTAATAATAATTATTAATAATAATAACAACACTTTATTTGTACCCCGCTACCATCTCCCCAAGGGACTCAGTGTGGCTTACATGAGGCCGAGCCCAAACACAACAATACAAGCAATAATAAAACAGTACAAGCAATAAAAAACACATAGACAAGATACACAACGTTATCAATAAAACAACACATAATTAAAAACAGTGGGAAGGATAAATGTAGAGTTAAAATTGGAAATAATGCTGGGACATGAACGGAAGGTGATACTGGTGTTTGTGGAAGGGCATACGAGCAGACTTAAATGTAAAGTGCTTTGGAGGACAAAGTGCTATGGGGTCATTATTCCGGGAAGGCACAATGGAACAGCCACGTCTTCAAGTTCCTCCTGAAGACTGCCAAAGTTGGAGCCTGTCTGATGTCTTTAGGGAGTGAGTTCCAGAGTCGAGGGGCCACCATCGAAAAGGCCCTCTCTCTCGTCCCCACCAATAGCGCCTGCGATGCTGGTGGGATCGAGAGCAGGACCTCTTCGGATGATCGAAGGGATCGTGTGGGTTCGTATACAGAGATGCAATCACGCAGGTAGGCGGGTCCCAAACCGTTCAGGGCTTTGTAGATAAAAACCTGCACCTTGAATTTTGGGTGTGTTGTTAAAGTGCGAAGTATGGAACGCTGCACAGACGGTCGGTCAATGCGACTTACGTAACGTGCAGTCATTGAATTCTTGACAGCAGAAGGTGTCACCCCAAAGGAGATTCATCAGAGAATGCAAACTGTTTATGGTGATTGTGTTGATGTGAGTACTGTGCTTCACTGGATGAGTACATTTAAAGATGTTGAGGTGGCAACATGTTTAAACTTACTTGCAAACAAAGAGTTGGACGTCCTGTGGCAGCAACCACTGAGTTTCACAAGCAAAGAGTTGGATGTTCTGTGACAGCAACCACTGAGTTTCACAAGCAAAAGTTTGAAAGATTGATTCAGGACGATCGTTGTATCACTCAGAGAGAAATTTCAAGCATAATCCACATTTCACAAGAACGCGTGGGTAACATTATTGCTTTGCTTGGCTATCAGAAGATCTATGCACAATGGGTCGCGGAAACAGAGTGTCAACTTCTTCGGTGACGGCTTCAGAAAACTTGTTCATCGTTGGCAGAAATGTATCCAATTGTCTGGTGATTATGTGGAAAAGTTAATAGTGGTAGTTAAAGAGCACATTCTAAGGATTATTTCTGCATTTGATTTATTAAAATATTCCCATCCAAATCCAAATAATGGAGGTGGATGCATTACTTTTCATTCCACCCTCGTAATTCTTAAAACAAAGGAATTTATTAGCCAAATATTAAGAATTTTTCCAGGGTTTTTTTCTCTGTGTAAAACTAAAGGCAAAACATACAATACAGTATATTATATTATATTATATTATTTATTTCCAGCATTTTTTAATCCCATCTTTCTCAGCCCGAAGGCGACTCAAGGTGGTGTACAGATTGGCAACAATTTGATGCCACGAAATACATACATACATACATACATACCAATTCAAAACATTAAACATAACATAATAAAAATTCATATAAAACCATTAAAAATATAATCATCAATGTCTTCCCCTTGGGAGAGTGCATTTACCCCTCCCTCCCCTCCAAAAATGAGTTTGTTGTTGCTTTTGATGCTTGTTTATTATTGTTTATGCTGTTTTTCTGCTATTTTAATATGTTACTGTTCTGTTTTTAATTGTATGTTGCCTTGGACTTGGCCTCATGTAAGCTGCCCCGAGTTCCTTCAGGGAGATGGAGGATGGGTAGAAAAATAAAGTTCTTCTTCTTCTTCTACACTGTAGAATCAATGCAGTTTGAAACTAATTTCACTTCCATAGTTCAATGCAATGGAATTATGGAAATTGTAGTTTAACAAGCTCCTTAGCCCCCTTCTACATTGCCGTGTCGTAGTGGCGCAATGGGTTAAACCCTTGTGCTGCTGAACTGCTGACCTGAAGGTCAGCAGTTCAAATCCACAGGAGAGCTCCCACTTTTAGCCCTACTTTCTGCCAACCTAGCAGTTCAAAAAAGTGCAAATGTGAGTAAAGCACTAGGTAGCGCTTCAGTGGGAAAAGGCAGAGCCGGAAATGAAAGGAGAAGTCTTTGCCTTTGTCTGTGTGTTTGTGTCTCATGGTATTTCATTGTAATAAACCATTGAATGTTTACCTGCTTATATACTGTAATCTGCTTTGAGTCCCCTCAGTTAGAAGGGTGGAATATAAATAAAGTGTTATTATATAATCCAGATTATCAATGCAGACAATCCACATTATCTGCTTTGAACTGGATGAGTCAACAATGCCACGCTCTCTGCGTGGTGTTGCCTCTGAAGACTGCCCAGAAGCTTCAATTAGTCCAACGTGCGGCATCCAGGTTACTAACGGGAGCGAGGTACAAGGAGCATACTACTCCTCTGTTGCACCAGCTCCACTGGCTGCCAGTCAGTTTCCAAGCACAATTCAAAGTGCTGGTCTTAACCTATAAAGCCCCAAACGACTCCGGCCCAATTTACCTGTCCGAACGTATCCTCCCCTATGAACCATCAAGATTACTAAGATCGTCTGGAGGGGCCCCGCTCTCGATCCCACCGGCCTCACAGGCACGGCTGGTGGGGACGAGAGACAGGGCCTTCTCGGTGGTGGCCCCTCGACTCTGGAACTCCCTTCCACTGGAGATCAGAACTGCTCCTTCGATCCTAACGTTCAGGAAACAGGTGAAAACCTGGCTTGGGGGATTGGCATTCAACGAATGAGCCATGATCCTGTGATATGGATGGATGACGACAAATAATGACTTTGATGATGACTGACCACTGTAATTATATGATTGTATTTTTGCCATTTTAATTGTTTCAATGTTTTAATGTTTTAGTGTGATTTAGAAATATGATGTTTTAATGACGGTCTGTAATATTGATGTTGGAAACCAGCCCGAGTCCCTCGAATGGAGGTGAGAAGACCGGTATACAAAACTACTAAATAAATAAATAAACAGATAAATATAATCCAGTTCAAAGGAGAAAATCTGGATTTTATATGATAGCGTATAAGGGAACTTACCTTTCTCTGCTCAAGAGTGTTAGCGCCTCCCGGAATTTCAAATTTCAGCATTCCAAAGGATTGAGAAACTGGGATTGAGATTCTAGTTATGCTATTTCAAAGCAATATATAATAAGACTGCATGACAAAAGCAATACAATTTAATTGTCACCAAAAAGGGTTTTAACTCATGTGGATTGTTATTAGACATGCCCCAACGTTGGCAGTCTTTAGGAGGAGCCTGAAAACGTGGTTGTTCCAGTGTGCCTTCCCAGAATAAAGAGAACTCTCAGCAATATGTCCTCACAATGCACTTTAATACTGACTTAGGATGGATTGTGCTCCCTCATTTCTCTCCGAAAAATCCTATCCTAGATATATTTTACCTTGTTCACGTCAGCATATTTTCAGTTTTAATCTATTACATTTGGCCCGGCCATTTTTTAAATTGTTTATGTCACTATTGATTGTTTTTTTGTTTATGTGATTTATATGATTTGTATTTTATTGATTGTTTATTGATGTTGTGTTTATTGGTGTTTTGTTTGATGTACTTTGGGCTTGGCCTCATGTAAGCCACACAGAGTCCCTTGGGGAGATGGCAGCAGGGTACAAATAAAGTTGATTATTATTATTATTATTATTATTATTATTATTATTATTATTTTGCTTATTAGCTCACCAAGCCTCCAGAAGCGATGTACAAGAAATAAAGCAAGCAAAAATGTTCTCTAATATTTGCCTAAATCTGCTTTTAAAAACACATGTTACGGTTGCTTCTCCTGCCTCTTTAGTCCCATCCCTGTGTACAGTACCACACTGATGTATTCGGAAGAACACCAACAGCAAAACAAACCACAATCTTTCTATAAAATAAGGCACAGAGACACATCCACTCAGTTTCTAGTCTGATCAACCCTTGGAAAGCTTTTCTGTACTATATCTCATTTTATGGAAATTTTCGACTTGTTTCGTCTTCCTTGCTGCTGCAGCAAGCTGATGGATTCAAGAAGTCCTCTAGAAGAGCATTCGACTTAAAAACCAAGACAAGAGTGGACAAATGTGCCCTCCAGATTTTAATTTAATTTAATTAATTTCCCTGGGCACTTCCCTGGGAAACATAAACATTTGTAATTTTTTATTCTACATTACGACCTATAGATTACATTCAATGTTAATTTTCTTTAATATTATCAATTCCATGAATATTTGCTGGAGCGATGCCACGTCGCTAAAAACGTGCAAAATTTGTGGCTACGAAGTCTCCCTTAAATTCATGGCTGAAAGTTGGTCCCCCTAAATATACCCAGGGATTAGTTATAGCCCCCAAAACATTTGTTGTAATCCCAGTTTACATGTACTGTATACCTACAAGGCTAAAACTCCAGGCCATCCTCAAACTAAGGCCCGAGGGCTGGATACAGCCCTCCAAGGTCATTTACTCAGCCCTCGCTCAGGGTCAACCTAAGTCTGAAACGACTTGAAAGCACACAACAACAACAACAACAACCCTATCTCATCAGCCAAAAGCAGGCCCACACTTCCCATTGAAATACTAATAAGTTTATATTTGTTAAAATTGTTCTTCATTTTAATTATTGTATTTTTAAGGGTTTTTTGCACTACAAATAAGATATGTGCAGTGTGCATAGGACTTCAGTCATGCCTTTTTTCAAATTATAATCCGGCCCTCCAACAGTTTGAGGGACTGTGACCTGGCCCACTGTTGAAAAGGTTTGAGACCCCTGCTCTAGGCTAATAATGTATGAAATAAATAAATAAATAAATAAATAAATATTATTCTGCATGTTGGCATTGTTTTTCATTTGGGTTGTAGCAGAAGCAAAGTAGTTTAGTAATAACACAAGCCTAGGTTCTGCTTTACTCCTAGCTGGCTGCCAAGTGTGCTCATGTGCTCATATACCCGTGTGTAGATGCCTTATTGTTGTATCGCAGATCAAAACAAGGCAACGGATCAGTGTTAAGGAAAATATTGGAAACCTATGTATGGCGTGCAGGTCAGTTGCCTGACAACACCTAGTATGCGGTGCTCAGGGATCTTCTCTTACCTAGTGTCATTTGGCTGCCTTCTTGACATACGGAGATATTTACACATTATGGCAATCAGGCAATAATAATATTTAATCGATATAAATGGACCAATAGCAAAAAGTGAGGAAATACGTACAGCGACCAAGTCAACATCAGGCGACATATTGCTTGGTGACATAACCTGACTCCATCCAAGCTGTTTTTCTCCGTTCGAAAACGAATAAATAGAAATGCATGGAAGTTTTGAGTGGGTGCTGATGTTCAAAAAGCAGATGGCATTGACGACATGGTATTATTAGACTTGTTGGTCATGCTCATCACATGGCCACTGTTGGTGAGGAGACAGACTTATTAAGCCGGCTCAGAAAACATGTCAGTTCCAAGAAAAATAACCCTCTCCTCTTCAACTATAAAACAGCAGGCCAGACTGTATCTGCAAGTGCTACTAGGGAAATTACTGGGGGACATTTTATTGTTCATGAGTTGCAATACCAAGGACATGAATGCACACACACGTACACACACACAAAAAAACCTTCTTAAAGACATGCCCACAGCTTTCAGATGAAATTGGTGTCCTTAGCTATTTCTAGAGGTTGAAGTACATTCAAGGGGGTACTTCAGCTTCTATTGCGTTGTTGTTGTTGTTGTTGTTGATTCGTTCAGTCGTTTCCGACTCTTCGTGACCTCATGGACCAGCCCACGCCAGAGCTCCCTGTGAGCCATCACCACCCCCAGCTCCTTCAAGGTCAAGCCAGTCACGTCAAGGATGCCATCCATCCATCTTGCCCTTGATTGGCCCCCTCTTCCTTCCATTTTCCCCAGCATCATTGTCTTCTCTAAGCTTTCCTGTCTCCTCATGTGGCCAAAGTACTTCATCTTAGCCTCTACTATTCTTCCAATGAGCAATCGGGATTTATTTCCTGAAGTATGGACTGGTTGGATCTTCTCATGGTCCAAGGCACTCTCAGAACTTTCCTCCAACACGACAGTTCAAAAGCATCTATCTTCCTTCGCTCAGCCTTCCCTATGGTCCAGCTCTCACATCCATAGGTGACTATGGGGAATACCATTGCTTTAACTACCGTATATACCGCATATAAGACGACTGGGCATATAAGACGACCCAAACTTTTCCAGTTAAAATATAGAGTTTGGGATATACTCGCTGTATAAGACTATCCCTCTTCCAACGCACACCAAATAAAAATTTAAAAGCACCATATTTGATTTCAATATGGTAATTTTCCTATTACTTTACTTCCTTCTGTGCCTCTCACATCTTGCACCTGCACCACTTCACTGCAGTCTTCAGGAGCGAGATCTGAGAGGCAGAGGAGGAGGTGCGGTAATAGGATACAAGGGTGGGCCAGACAGATAAAATATTTGTGTTTTTCTGGGCTCAGAGCCACTCTCTTTTTTCCATACTCCGCCCTTCACTTACATCTTCCCTTCACCTCACCATCGGGACCGCACTATGTCCATGAATCCTGATGAATGGATTTTCTCCTATCCTATTTGTACACCGTCACCCTTAATGCTTTCATACAGTCGGCACTGCCAATTTTGAGTTCCCCCCACAATATGCAGCATCCACAGATTCTCCAATCCGGATTGGAAGTTTCAGCATCCATTCTATAAGACGACTCCAAGCATATAAGACTACTCCTGCATATAAGACGACCCCTGACTTTTGAGAAGATTTTCTTGGGTTAAAAAGTAGTCTTATATGCCAGAATATACAGTAAGTGGATCTTCGTTGCCAGTGTGATGTCTCAACTCTTCACTATTTTATCAAGATTGGACATTGCTCTCCTCCCAAGAAGTAAGCATCTCCTGATTTCCTGGCTGCGGTCTGCGTCTGCAGTAATCTTTGCACCTAGAAATATTGCAATACTTCGGCTTTAAAATACTCTTTGGCAATATCCACATGTGAATTACTGGCTCTCGTGCAAAAATTTGCACTGTCAGAGCCCTTTTTAGCCAACTGCATTTGAAATATTCAGATTAAAAATTGAATTAGCCCAAACCTTAGCCTGATAGAAAAAATTGTAATTTATACATGAAAGGCCACTTCTTTGACTGAAACTCCAACGATGCTAAAGGTTACAGTTGAAGCTGAGTCTAGCAATGATCAGAGCCCAGAGTTACTGCATTTTCCTGAGTTGCATGTCCGTATGTAAAGCTGATTAAAATAAGTAGTCTGTTGAATAACAAATAGAGAATCTTTAGCCATCCAGATATTTTGGTTTTCCATTTTTGACATATCACACAAAGCAAGGGCAAAGAATGTATGGCTTTTGAGCTGTTGATAGACTATTAATTCTTTGCTCCTCATTATTACCTGTTTGGAAGGCTGTTGAGTTGAACATTATACAACTCTGGTATCAAATCCAGTCTTCTCAGAAGAGGAAAATATCTGGTGAGTCGAAGAGCCTTCTACCTTCTTCAAGCAGCAGAACCTAGTTATCCCATTCCAGAGAAGTCAAAGAGTGGACTATTTTGTGGTTGAAGAGGAACAAAACCTGCTATACCAGTACTTCCAAACCTTTTTTTGACCATGGACCACTCTCCAATATTAGTACCCAAAGGGTTACATATCTGTTTTTGGTTCAACTTTAGATTTGGTTTGGTTATTTGGGGCGCTTATTGAGAAAACTGCATTGAATAGACCACATCAGTTCTAGCTTCTGATGTAGGACATATGCTGTTTAATACTGTTTTAATTGGTATTAAGAATACAATAAATAAATAAATAAATAAATAAATAAAGCCACCCAGTAGTCAACATATGCTCGCCTACAGAAAACCATATTTAATAATGTAGAGCTGATGTGGTCTATCCAATGCGATTTTCTCAGCACCCCAAATAACCCCAGGAAAAGGTCTAAAAACAAAGATACCAATGCGCCCCCGCTTCCAGGTACCACATGGAATGGTTCCACTCAGGGGGAGGAAAGAGGAGAAGCAGCAGCCAGGAGTCTTGTCGTGCCTTTTGTGAGTAGTCTGCCTCTCCCCTCCCAACATCCCTGTTGCCTCAGCACTATAAGAGACCAGTCACCCTCGTTGCAACAGTGTAGCAATTGAGTCCACTGACCATATTTTAGTCCTTAGGGACCACTGGTGGTCCACAGATCACAGGTTGGGAACCACTGTGCTATACTGTAGGAAAGATTAACTTGAAATTAAGATTTCATATGTATCCGAGTAAAAATGTAATAAATCAATTCCTCCAAAAGTTAGCTAAGATCTTGTTTATTGCTTGTATTTCTTTATAGATGTTGCTTTGTTTTTCCTCCACATTCTGACTTCAAACTTTAGGGTATCGAGTATTTTGAAGTTTTTGATGTGGTTAAAGTCTCAAGATCCATCACAAAGAAGTTACCCATGAGTTAAAATTATTATAACTTCCACTGTAACTATCCAGAATAAGTGCAGGTCTAAATATGTGTGAAATAATTCCAACTTCCTTATGGACCCAGATTCTATGCAGATAGAACATATTTTTAGAATCTAGTCCTTCGATTTCTTAAATGAGCAAGTGCAGAAGCCACACTTCTATCATGAACAGCATATGCTTCTTGTGTCCCTTAGCCCAGGGAAGTATTACAGTACTTTCCTCCTGAAACAAAGCTTTCACAAACTTCTTTCAATTTTGAGTTTATGAAGGAAGCACTCAGATAGCAACTTTAAACAAACATAAGAATGATCACTGCTAAGAGCAGTGCCTCCTTTGACCAGATGAACTAGGACAGTGATTCCCAACCTTTTTTTGACCAGGGACCACTCTCCAACATTAGTACCAAAAGGGATACAAACCAGTTTTTTGGGGCAACTTTAGATGGTTTGGTTATTTTCTCCTGACGTTTCGCCTGCATCTATGGCAGGAATCCTCAGAGGTTGTGAGGTCTGTTGGTAACAAGGAATATGGGGTTTATTTATCTGTGGAAGGTCCAGGGTGGGAGAAAGACCTCTTGTAGTTTGGATTGTTTGAAACTTCCTTCTAGAACAGAATCACTAGATTCTTGAAAAGTCTGTCAAACATTATATTAATTCCAAGATCTTTGTAGAAATCTAAGAATGTGAGACACTTACAACGCTTTTGCAGAGGCAAATATACTGATTTGGTTAAATGTACCTGAGGGACCACCTCAACCCCTACCAACCCCAGAGATCCCTCCATTCTGAGGACCAAGATCTATTGGAAGTCCCCAGTGTCAAGACCTTGCGTCTAACAGCAACCAGACGCAGAGCCTTTACAGCAGTGACTTATCAGCTTTCCGCAGGGCATGTAAGACATACCTGTTTCGACAGGCCTTTGATTTTTGATATTGCTGTTTTTAAATTGTTTTAAAATTGTGTTAGATTTTAGCCATTCTTGTAAGCCGCTCCGAGCCCCAGGGGAGTGGCGGCATATAAGTTCGAATAATAAATAAATAAGTAAGTAAGTAAGTATCTCCTACTTTCCTTCAATCTTTCTTTTAAGATAGAGGTTTGGCTAGATCAGTGGTTCCCAACTTCTTTTTATCCAGGGACCACTTTGACCAGGGGACCACCCTCCAACATTAGTACCAAAAAGGGTTATGAATCAGTTTTTGGTCAACTTTAGATTTGGTTTGGTTATTTTGAGGGTGCTGATTCAGAAAATTGCATTGGATAGACCACATCAGCTTTCGTTTCTGGTACAGCACATATGCCATCCAGTAGTTGCCATCTGCTCACCCACAGAGCTGATGTGGTCTATCCAATGCAATTTTCTGAACCAGCATCCCAAATAACCCCAGGAACAGACCTAAAAACAAAGACACCAAGGTGCCCCCCCTTCCAGGCACCACATGTAACGGCTCCACTCAGGGGGAGGAAAGAAGAGAAACAGAAATCAGGAGGCTTGTTGTCGTGCTTTTCGTGGGTAGTCAGCTGCTCCTCTCCTGACATCCCTATTGGCTTGGCACTATAAGAGGGTTTTGCAAGACCAGTCGCTCTTGTTGCAGCAGTGTAGTAATTGAGAGGCCGCAGACCATGTTTTAGTTCTTGGGGATCACTGGTGGTCCATGGACCTTAGGTTGTGAACCACTGGAGGAAATCTCAGGATGTGTCTGACCAAGCACGGGCTGTGGCTTCACTTAGGGCCTATTCCGTGGCTATACGGGTAGCCAAGGAGACCTCACGACTGCCCATATAGGATTTGCATTTAATAGATCTTCGGAGTTATTTCGGGTTGTTGGGGAACTTCTTCACCCTCCTGAGGTGGAGACTTTCGATGACCCGAAAACTCGGTGCTGCGAATTTGTGTAGCACTTTGCAGACAAAGTTGCTCAGATACATCTTGAGCTGGACTCCAGTTTGATCGCAGTTCCAAGAGAGGTGATCGAGGCATCTGCTTGTCCGGTTTTGTGGGATTCCTTCCAGCTTGATCGTTCCGAGGACATGGAGGTGGCCCTTGGGTCAGTGAAAGCCACTACATTGGCTCTGGACCCCTGCCCGTCGTGGCTAATTAAATCAGCCAAGGATGGTCTGATTGATTGGTTTATGTTAATCATCAATACATCGTTGGAGCAAGGAATTTTTCCATCAGGCTTAAAACAGGCTGTGGTCAGACCACTCCTGAAAAAGACTTCCCTTGATTACACGATCTTGAATAACTATAGACCAATCTCAAACCTCCCTTTTCTGGGCAAGGTGTTGGAGCGGGTGGTCGCTGCTCAGCTCCAGGGCTTCCTTGATGACATCAACTACCTAGACCAGTCACAGTCTGGCTTCAGGCCTGGCCATGGCACCGAGACGGCTTTGCTCGCCTTGGTGGATGATCTCCGTAGGGAGCTGGACAGGGGGAGTGTGACCCTGTTGGTTCTCTTGGACATCTCAGTGGCTTTCGATACCATTGATCATGGTATCCTTCTGGGACGCCTCTCTGGGACAAGAAATAACTTTCAGGTTTTGGGGGAAAGCCCCACAAGCCTTAAACTGTTTCGGGGAGGGAGAGCCATGGCTTCTAGAAGGTATTAGAAATGGATGTGTGAGGCACGGATCGTACCAGGGGACTGCATGCAACCCAAAAGCCATGCTTTTTCAACTCATACTTTATAGGCACAGAAAACATGTGGGAACTGTAAAGACAGTGAACTTAACATCCAAACTACTTATTAGATGTGGAGTCAAATTTTGCTTAGACTAGCCTCAGTCTGATGACTAAAATCTGGATGCAATCCAATGTTGACTATTCATCCACTGCACTTTGCAACACAATTTTTGTTCCTGTATTATAAATGTCATTTCCTAATTGGTTCTATCACAAAAACATGGGAAAACTTTATTAAAGTACAACAACTTTGTTTTTGCTGGACATCCTGCAGAACGTTTTGATAGTTTTTCAGTGAATATCTCAAGTCTCAACCAATTCAACATTGTTTGTGGCAGCCACAAAAACAAAGTTTCTAGAGTTTAATAACTACTTTCAAATTAAGTACCACACAATTAAACAGGAAATAACACTTTCAAAGCAGGAACAGATTTTTTTTTTCAAATTTTGTTACATAGTGTAATATGTCATTCATCCTATGAAGTTGAGTCCAGCAAAAAAGAATACATACCTCGACATATTTTTTTAAAGCATCATAGGACTGTTTTTAAGCAGGTGGGGTATACGTGACACTCCAGATGCTATAGGGATTCCTGCTTTTGTCAGCTCCACCCAGCACAGATTGGGGGGGGGGTTAACATCTGGAGGGCGACAGATCATGCACATCTGCTTTGTATGATGGTTTGAGACAATTACTATGTGTAACAGGATAGGAAGACATGGAAAATCGTGTTATATTTCTCATTTAATACAAAGACAACATGAAATCATCTGCTCTCACCATAGGGAAAAATTACAAGGTTTTTATTTAAGTATGGACATTTAAAATGTAAGTATGAAAATGTAAATTTTAAGTATGAAAATTTTAAAGTCTGAAAAATATAAAATGATATGATATCCCAAAAAATAGCCAATTATTTTACTAGTACTCTTTACAGGCAAACCATGACACCAATGTAGACTGAACTCCAAGCAATACACTATGCCGGAATGGAGATTAAGTGAAACGTAAAGGTTGCACATTTTAATTCTGGATCCTTAAGGCATATTTTGACTTTGAAAATGGCGTATCTGCTGCATCTTCTTCCTTTGTCTTATCCAGGAAGACAGTCAATTTGTTCTCTTTATCCTTTTTTACATTCTTTTTACGCTGCAAAATTAAACAAAGCACCGGTGAGCATTATTTTACTTTAAACAATGATGAAAATATTCTTTACCAGATCCAGTTTCTGGAAATGTCATAATTCAGCAAAGCACATCAGCACACGATTCACTGTCCCTATAGATAGTTCCACTGTCTCTCAAACTATAGAAATATGTGATTACATCGAAACCATTTGAAATCTAAAAGGATTACAGTGTTGTCATCTGTGCACAACAGTATCTGATACTGTTGTGCACTGTTGTGCACAGATGACAACACTGTAATCCTTTTAGATTTCAAATGGTTTCGATGTAAGTACGATTGCTTTAAAGATATAAGTTGGTGATAGTTCCAGTTTTGAGAATGATACACATTCTAATTGCATGTCTTCTAAAAAAGATCTTTTCTATCATATGATTCGAGGCATGTCTCCTCAGAAATAAGGCCCAATGTATGAACTTCTCAGAGTCAAATGCAGGCAGAAAGTCCCAATCCATGGGGAAAGTGGCCCCAGACCACCTACTAGTTGTAGTTGGTCACTCAAAGGTGAGATCTACACTCGGAATGAGGATTGACTGTATTATATGAATCTACACTGCCATGTAATCCAATTCAATGAAGTTACTGTATATACTCAAGTATAAGCAGTAGGCCTGGGTAACAACGGAAAAAATTGTTTCTAAAATCGATTTGTATTTGGTTTTTTTTTGTTTCGATATTTAAAATAATGACAAAATTTTCCTTTTAAAAAGTTCGATATTTACGAAATTTCGTAAATGGTAAAAATTTAACGAATCGATTTCCGAAACAATAACGAATCGATTCGTTAATGGCGGACGCGACCGCGAAATACGCTAAAAAACCTCCAAAACCTTCTGAAGCTTCCCTCTCCCTCTGTTGTTGACTGTTGGTGTGATATTATAATTTTTTTTCACTAATTAAACCATAAAACTGGCCCAGACATGCGGAAATAATAACGAAACGACCTCAAAACAATAATGAAACGAATACAATATCGAAATACGAAGCATTTACAAAACGTTTTTGAAAATTCGTTTTTTTAAATAATTGCTCCAGAATGGTTCGTTATCGTTTTGTAATTGAAAAAATTAACGAATTATTAACGAATTACGAATTAATGAAACGAAACCGCCCAGCCCTAATAAGCAGACTTTTCAGCCTTTTAAGGCTGAAAAAGCCCCCCCTCCCCCGCCTTCCACTCCAAAGTTATTTATTATTTTATTCTATTGTTGTTGTTCTTGTTGTTGTTATTATTATTATTATATCCAGAATTTTACTCTATTTATTATTGTTATTATATTTATTATTTTACTCTATTATTATTTTATTCTATTATTACTGTTATTATTACATTTCCATTATTTTACTCTATTATTTTTATTACATTTATTATTTGACTCTATTATTATTGGAAGGATACGTAAGCACATTTACACTGAAGGTTAGAATAATGATTTAATCAGAGTTGGAAAGTCTTGTCTTAAATTACAGTTTTAGGTAAACATTAAAAAACATTTAACCTATTGATGCCTCAATTAATGTAATGTTATTGGTATCTATTTTAATTTTGAAATTTACCAGTAGCTGCTGCATTTCCACCCTTAGCTTATACTCGAGTCAATATGTTTCCCCAGTTTTTTGTGGTAAAATTAGGTGCCTTGGCTTATATTTGGGTTGGCTTATACATGGGTATATATGGTGATTTGCACTCTTGAAACTGGATTTGTCTTGCAGTGTAGATCCAGCCTAAAACAAAAACTTCCTCCTCCCAAATTATGAGGGATAGGAAGCCTGTACCACACTTTCCCCAAATATCATGTCCACAACCACAATCTTTTACTGTATATGTATTTGTATGCTGAATATCTATCTTAGGTAGTCCTAACAAAATAGTTCCTTGGTAGTCTAGTATTTTCTGTTTCCATCAAAGAAATAGAACATTTAGAAATCACCTGGAAGAAGGGCACACCGTTGGTTGTCTGAATACAGAGACTGGTATCCAAGAAGGAATTTTCACTGACCAGGCTATCATTCGTCTCTCTTATCTCTTCTTCATCCACAAAGGAACTCTAGGGAACCCAAAAGAGATACATAAGCCTCATCTACAAGTTATATTGGGGCCCAACGGAATATTGAAGGAGCATCACACACATCCAAGAATTGTTTTGCAATCTTTAACCACTTCATTTCCATGTGTACACTTTGTATCTCGGTCTATTGTCTCATTTTTGGAAAAACAAGTAGGGCAAGCCCACCTTCCCTCCCCTTTTGGTTGCAGAACTACCTGATCCAAGATCTCTGCAGCTCTGAGCTCCAGCTGCTTTTGCCTTAATTTTTCAAGCAAGACATCGCGGGGTTCTGTTTTCACAACTGTCACAGGATAACGATAATCTTTCCTCTGTGGGGTGGTTCCTTGGGGAAAAGAAAACCCAAGCCATTTAAGTGACATCTAAACCAACATTTCCTTAAGAGTAGAAATTCCATTTCAATGTCAAGTGGGTCACCCTCATCCCCACATCTGCACGGTCCATTGCTCCCTGGCAAATAATACCTGTTGGGATGTCTACTTTGAGTTCTTCTCCCACAAATCCATTAACTCGGATTAAGCCATGTTTTGCTTTCGTGAGGAGCGTCTCTTTCTGTGTCATAAGCACATGCTTATCGTTGGGCATCTTGTCAAGGAGTCCCTTGAGGACAGTCTCTTGAGCATCTTTTTGTCGGTCAACATGGACTGTGAGCTTAGCAACTGATGCACTGCAGTTGTCGTCCAGATTCTGAAAGCAATAGAAACATCTTCAGAAACTAAGATGGGTATTCCAGACAAATGTTTGTTTGGTTGCCCGAAACAGGAAGTCTAGGATCTCATTGAACCATTTATGAGCTTTTATTGTTTTTGGAAACAGACTTAGATGTTCGTGGGACAAAGAAACAGCTCTTTAAGGGAATACACATGTGCAGGACCCATCTTACTATAATTGCATGATTAGGGATGTATTGCCAGCTTAGGGGAAACAGAAAAAATGTCAATCACGGCGCCTTCCTTGAAGCACAAAGTTCACAAGAATAGCTTTATAAAGCAAGGGTATTGGTTTGAGTGTTGAACTATGGCCCTTTCGGCACTGCCATATAAAATCCAGATTATCTGCTTTGATAATCTGGATGGTATGGCAGTGTGGAAGGGGTGTAGGACCCTGGAAGCCAGGATTTGAATCCCTGCTAAAGGCCTTTCCACAAAGTCATATAACCCAAAATATCAAGGCAGAATAACCCAAAATGTTGTTGTTCATTCATTCAGTTGTCTTCGACTCTTCGTGACTTCGTGGACCAGCCCACGCCAGAGCTCCCTGTCGGCTGTCACCACTCCCAGCTCCTTCAAGGTCAGTCCAGTCACTTCAAGGATGCCATCCATCCATCTTGCCCTTGGTCGACCCCTCTTTCTTTTACTTTCCACTTTCCCCAGCATAATTGTCTTCTCTAGGCTTTGCTGTCTCCCCATGATATGGCCAAAGTACTTCAACTTTGCCTCTAGTATCCTTCCCTCCAATGAGCAGTCGGGCTTTATTTCCTGGAGGATGGACTGGTCTTCTCGCAGTCCAAGGCACTCTCAGGACTTTCCTCCAACACTACAGTTCAAAAGCATCTATCTTCCTTCGCTCAGCCTTCCCTAAGGTCCAGCTCTCACATCCGTAGGTTACTACAGGGAATACCATGGCTTTGACCCAAAATATCTGCTGTGAATTGGGTTATCTGTGTCCACCCTGCCATATATAGAATCATGAGATTCTATATATGAGACCTCGTGGGCCACCCAGTCCAACCCCGTCAAGAAGCTGGAAAATCACATTCAAAGCATATCCCAGTTCAAAGCAGATGTGAGATTTTATTCAGCTGTGTGGAAGGGGCCTAAATCATGAAATCCTCCTGGTGATTCACACTCTTTCAGCCTCAAACTAACTCTGTGATAACTTTGCTTTAGGATAGCCATAAACTAGAAATAACAAATAAGGTTTTAAAGACCAAGAATTCCCTTCAGAAAGCAAAATGAGCTCTGTACAAGTCCATTGCTCAAACTTATATGCCTGGTTTCTGTGCCCTTGCCTCAGAAAGCCCAATTATTTCCAAGAATAGCAAGTATCATATGAGTACCTCTTTCACCTGACTTCATTTGAGTTATTTTTCAGTTTCTCTGTTAAACTGTTAAGAGATACTGAGTGAAAGTGGGTGTAGGGAAATGTAAACTGGATCAATGGTTAAAGAAAAAGGAAGAGGGTAACAAAAATCATTCCCCCTTATCATTGGATACCCTTCCATTAACAGGAGTCGCCAAAATATTTACAACTGAAGAAATGGCTTCTCATAGCAGATCACTTGGATGAGCCAACCTGGACACACCATATTATTTGAGTACACAGAAATGCTGGACCACTCTAACTACCACCATGTCAGGCTACACAGAGAAGCCATTGAAATCCACACGCATGTGGACAAACTCAACAGAAAGGAGGAAACCATGAAAATAAACAAAATCTGGCTACCTGTATTTTAAAAAAACACTCTAGAATCAGTACAGTAAATAAAGAGCAACACTCAAAAACAAAGGAACTCCAGACAAGAAACAATCAAGACCAGCTAATCACCTCCCAACAAAGGATTCCCCTGGGCAGGAAGCAGCCTGGCTTTGAAGCTGCAAGGCTATTCAGTCCTAATACAACATTCACACTTCCCTCAAGCAGACAAGAGTTCTTTCTCCCACCCTGGACATTCCACAAATATATAAACCACACTTGGCTAGTTTCTAACAGACTTTGCAACCTCTAAGGATGCCTGCCATAGATATTATGGGTGAAATGTCAGGAGAAAATGTTTCTGGAACATGGCCATACAGCCTGAAAAACTCACAGCAACCCAATTATTCCGGCGATGAAAGCCTTTGACAACACATTAAACAGAATAAATAGTCTTTACAACCATAAACATACAAGAAAAGAATGCTGAAAACTCAGTGAGCTAATCAAACACCATAATTGAAAACTACCCTCCAAAGACTTGTAGCATATAAGGAGACCAATGGCAGAATACAGGACTTTCAGATATAGAAAACGTGCTCATTTTATATCAAAACTAATTCTGGTATCGGCGGCTAAGATTAATATGAATAGACAATGAAGATGTGATGAGAACAGAGAAGACTAAGTTGAAGGTGCTGGAAGAATATCACTGCTTTACTGTATATTATGTGTTTATATTGATAGCGTACTGTTACTGTTTACTCATAGATTTGTCTCCTGTGTAATTAATAAACATGATTTTTTTAAAAAAGACAAAATTTGTGATGCAAGCATATACTTGCAATGAAAAAACGGTAAGGCAAGCCCATGATTGCAGTACATCATAAAAGAAAACCAAGCCACAAAAGTCAAAAGCAGCAACTGGCTCTAATTAATTAATAATAATAATAATAATCTATATAAATAAAAATGTAATGTATGTTTGTGGGATTAACAGAACTCAAAAACCACTGGACAAATTGACACCAAACTTGGACACAAAGCACCTATTAGGCCAACGAGTGGCCATCACTCATAAAAACACTCAAAAACACAGCAGAGGAGACTTAAAAAGCAAAAAAACTAAAATTGCAGGGAACGGCTAGTAATAATAATAATAATAATAATAATAATAATAATAATTTTATCTGCCTCTCCTCGAAGGCACAACAGCTAAAAACTGATTACACTATGCAACACAATTTTTGTTCCTGGGTTATAAATGTCATTTCCTAATTGGTTCTATCATAAAAACATGGAAAAAGTTTATTAAATCTTTGCTTTTGTGGGACGGATTATCCTACAACACATTTTGCTATAGTTTTTCAATAGATACCTCATCAAGTCTCAACAAATTCAACATTGTTTGTGGCAGCCACAAAAACTAAGTTTCTGGCGTATAACAACTACTTCCAAAGCAAGTACCACACAATGAAAAAGGAAATAACACTTTCAAATGAGGAACAGAAGATTTTTCAAATTTTGTTGCATACTGTTATGCTAAATATGATAGGAAGTGTAGTTCAGCGCCACCTGGAGAGCCATGAGCTACCTGCATCTAGTCTACAGATTAACTTCCATGTGTCAACAATCAGATTTACCTTGCAAATCCTTTGTAGGTATTCCTTCTGGCTGGTGAGAAAGGCACTCTGTTGATCAGCTATACGCATTATTTTTGATGTTGCAGTTTCACCCCAGCTTTCTGTTTCTTGGCAGACACGGTCCAGACTCTTACCAAAGTCTTCGCAGTGACTACTTGACTGCAACAGTATCTTAACGTTTTCACTGCTGGACTGCCTGATCTCTTGAGAAAAGTCATCCAGAGGCAGGGTCAATATACTGTGCCGTGATGCTGCAGATGTGGAAAGGTCTGTCGTTTGCCTGTATGTGGTAGGTATTTAGTAACAGATTAGACCTAAGTGTTTAGCCAAGAGACATTTCAGCTGCCCACCCCTTTTAACCAGCAGGTGTAAACCTTTCCTACAGTTTAAATAAAAATAATAAAATAAAAACTTTATTTGTACCCCCACCACCATCTCCCCTATTACAATCCCTAATATCTCTCTCTGAGTAAATATATATTTCAATGTATTATGTTTTAAAAACTCATGTGTGAATCAGGAAAAATTACTTTAAAAAGAGATTTCCAAAGGAGTACAATGGTGTATATGTGGACCTTATGAGCAACTGGCACGATAATAATAATAAAACTTTATTTGTACCCCCGCTACTATCTCCCCAAGGGACTCGGTGCGGCTTACATGAGGCCAAGCCCACAGCACATCAATAAACAAAAGCGATAACAGATAATCAATACAAAACAGTTAAAATAAAAACTCAAAAACAAAAATACACAACAAACAATAAACAATAACAATAACAAACAGCATTTAAAAAGCTATGGTCGGGCCTAATGTAATAATTAAAATTAAAATTTAAAATGCTGGGCATAAACAAGGTAGGGTAAACTAGGATAGGGTTTTCAAAGAAAGATAAGGGTGCGCAGACAATCCTAAGTCAATATTAAAGTGCATTTGAGGACATATTGCTAAGAGTTTTCCTTATTCTGGGAAGGCACATTGGAACAACCACATTTTCAGGCTCCTCCTAAAGACTGCCAGCGTTGGGGCATGTCTGATGTCCTTAGGGAGTGAATTCCAGAGTCGAGGGGCAACTACCGAGAAGGCCCTCTCCCTCGTTCCCACCAATCACGCCTGTGAAGGAGGTGGGAGCGTGAGCAGGGCCTCTCCAGATGATTGAAGAGATCGTGTGGGTTCGTACACAGAAATGCGGTCACGCAGGTAGGCAGGTCCCAAACCGTTCAGGGCTTTTGGTGGGGACAAGGGAGAGGGCCTTCTCGGTGGTAGCCCCCCGACTCTGGAACTCACTTCCCAAGGATATCAGACATGCCCCAACTCTGGCAGTCTTTAGGAGGAGCCCGAAAACGTGGCTGTTCCAGTGTGCCTTCCCAGAATAAGGAAAACCCTCAGCAATATGCCCTCAAAATGCACTTTACTATTGATTTAAGATGGACTGCGTTCCCTCATCTCTCTTTGGAAACCCTATCCCAGTTATATCCTACCTTGTTCATGCCCAGCATTATTTTTAAATTTTAAGTTATTACATTCGGCCTGGCCATAGGTTTTTAAATGTTGTGTGTTATTGTTTACTGCTTTTTTTGTGATTTATATTAATTGTACTGTATTGATTGCTTTTGTTAATTGCTTTTGTTTACTGATGTACTGTGGGCTTGGCCTCATGTAAGCCGCACTGAGTCCCTTGTGGAGATGGTAGCGGGGTATAAATAAAATTATTATTATTATTATTATTATTATTATTATTATTATCTGCTGTAGTGCAACACTGGAGAAGCAGTTGTCCTGAGTGCAATGATGTCAAAAGAGTGAAAGCAAATAGAAGCAAATCCACCTTATCACATAGGGAAAGCTCATATCAAAGGAAGTATCATCCAAATAGTTACAGTTCTCCATTTCTAAGACGAAGAGCCAGCGTTGTCCATAGACACCTCCAAGGTCATGTGGCCAGCATGACCGAATGGAGCGCCGTTACCTTCCCACAGAAGTGGTACCCTTCAGGGTATATAGAAAGGCAGGATATAAATATAGTAACTAAGATATAGTGTCTATTGATTTACTCACATGTGCTCGAACTGCTAGATTGGCAGAAGCTGGGGCTAACATTGGAAGCTCACCCCACTCCCAGGATTTAACCTGCTGTGCCACCAAAGGCCCCCAAATTCATTGAGATATAAACATCATGAAGTTCAGTGGGGTGTGCTCCCCAGTAACTATACAGGATTGTAGCTTTAGAAAGTGGGTTAATATCAATTTGTTTTGGTGCTTCCACTTCAGCATTCGTTTCAGAGGAGGACTATCGGATGTAATACATTTCAGTTTTATGCCTTTGTTGTAAGCTAACTTAATATCTATATCCACACACACACACTTTTAAGGTAGTGTTTATTGTTAACTATTGTCAAGTTAAAGCATTAAACTGTTTTAAACAGAATGCATGAGTTCAAGGCTGCAAAAATATGCCAGGCAGTCAGAGTACTCCTACCATTTTACAATAGTATGGAAGTAAACTTGACTTTATTTTAAAAAAACGATTAGCACACCCAGTTCTAATTCATTTTGAATTTCACATAAATCACAACAAATGGATGCAAGGCTGAAGGAAAATGAGTAAAATAAACAAATGGACCAAAGGTGACTGAACATTGCATTCATCTATAATAGGATGTTCATATTTTTCAATGGAAATCTCAAATATTCAGAAGGCTCCTGGCAACTTGAATAAGTAGATACAGATTATTTCACAAGGCAAGTCTGCAGGAAGTCTGAAAGATGTTTAGAAGAGAAGCAAGTTGAGTTTCCTTACAGAGTTATGTTGTCTTGTACAGCGAATACATTCTGCTTTAGTCTTCTACTTTTCTCTAGAACATCACTCAGATTCAGCTGAGATTCTTGCTCGAGCAAACTCACTTGGTCTTTTAGAGAAGAAATCAGCTGGGCTGTACTCTAGTGTAAATGAAAAATAAAGATATTTCAAATAAATCAGTAAAAATTAGTAAAGTTAAAAACTTTAATCATAAAGTGGGCAATCTGTGGACTACAGTGTTTAAAGCTGGCTTTAAAAGGGTTGCAGAGCAATAGATTCAGTTCTCACCAGTGAACTACAAGGTGTCATCTTCTATCTATATAAATAAAAATGTAATGTTCGTTTGTGATACCATCAGAACTCAAAAATCACTGGGGGAATTGACACCAAATTTGGACACGATACACCTAACAGTCCAATATAAACGTATAAACGGAACTGGCACAGCAGGCAGCACCGAGCTTCCTCCCTCACAGCAGCATACTTGGGAGCCTATCCCGCAGACATGGCCACACACATACACACAATTTCGCCTTCCCCTTCCCTTTTTCTTTTAAAGGTGAGGCAAGCAGGCGAAAAAGAGGCATTTCGCCGTGACTGTTGTGTGTGTGTGTGTGTGGGGGGGGTGGTGGTGGAAGGAAGCCCTCCTCCTTTCTCCCTTCGGGCGGCTTCCTCTCCTTCTCCTGCCTCTTTCCTTCTCTCCCTCGCTCCTTCCCCTTGAACTTCCCAGGTGATCTCCATGGTGCCATGACCTCTTCCTCTTCACTTCCTCCTTGAATGCTGTGGCAATGGAGGAAAGAGAGAAAGGAAGAAGGGAGGAAAGAAAGAAGGAAGCATGGGAAAGAGGGGAGAGCGCGCCTTGCACAGCCCGGGGGGGGGGGGGGGAGGTAGAGAGAGGGGTAGAGAGAGAGAGAGGTAGAGAGAGATAGAGGGGGGTAGAGAGAGAGGGGGGGGGGTAGAGAGAGAGAGGTAGAGAGACGGCATTGTCCATAGACACCTCCAAGGTCATGTGGCCACTGGCATGACTGCATGGAGCGCCCTTACCTTCCTGCCAGAGTGGTACCTATTGCTCTATTCACATTTGCATGTTTTTGAACTGCTATATGAATTGAAAATCATTCTATCTATCTTTTACAACTTGGCAACATACACATGTTGGCAGAGCAACAGTGAGTGCATATGGGTGTGTGAAGTTGTGAAAATATAGTGGAATTAATGCACATGCAAGATCATCCCCACAATAACCCTTCAAGACATGCACTCCAGCAGAGCCACTTATTTCCTACGTGACTGTGTGTATTTGAGGGGAGAGTTGAGGAAATATAGTAAAATTAACATCCATGTAGGTATTCTCCACAACTTCCTTTCAACATAGACATTGCCATATTATCCACACCCATATGTGTATGCGTGTGTGTGTGTGCGTGCGTGCACTATTTCTCCTCCCAAAGAAAGGAGACAAAGAGGAAGGGAAGGTTGGCCACAGCAACGCGTGGCGGGTACAGCTAGTACAATCATAAAGTTGGAAGAGACCTCGTGGGCCATCCAGTCCAACCCCCTGCCAAGAAGTAAGAAAATCACATTCAAAGCACCCCTGACAGATGGCAATACAACCTGTTTAAAAGCCTCCACCACACTCTGGGGCAGAGAGTTTCACTGGCGAACAGCTCTCACTGTTAGGAAGTTCTTCCTCGTGTTCAGGAGGAATCTCCTTTCCTGTAGTTTGAAGCCATTGTCCCATGTCCCAGTCTCCAGGGCAGCAGAAAACAAGCTTGCTCCCTCCTCCCTGTGGCTTCCTCTCACATATTTATACATGCCTATCATGCCTCTTCTCAGCCTTTTCTTCTTCAGGCTAAACACGCCCAGCTCTTCAAGCCGCTCCTCATAGGGCTTGTTCTCCAGACCCTTCATCATTTTAGTCGCCCTCCCTTGGACACATTCCAGCTTGTCAATATCTCTCTTCAATTGTGGTGCCCAGAACTGGACACAATGTTCCAGGTATGGTCTAACCAAGGCAGAATAGAGGGGTAGCATGACTTCCCTGGATCTGGACACTATACTCCTATTGATGCAGGCCAAAATCCCATTACCTTTTTTTGACGCCGCATCACATTGTTGGCTCATGTTTAACTTGATGTCCACGAGGACTCCAAGGCCTTTTTCACACGAGCCAGGCATCGTCCCCCATTCTTATCTTTGTATTTCATTTTCCTGCCTAAGTGGAGTGTCTTGCATTTGTCCCTGTTGAACTTCATCTTGTTAGTTTTGGCCCAGCTCTTCAATCTGTTAAGATTGTTTTGAATTCTGCTCCTGTCTTCTGGAGTATTATGGTTTTTATAATGTTAGATTGAATGTTTTTAACTGTACTGCATTGAATTTTGCCAACTTCTGTAAGCTGACTTGAATCGCCGTCAGGGTGAGCAAGGCGGGCTACAAATGCCATAAAATAAAAATAAATAAAAAGTATTAGCTGTCCCTCCCAATTTGGTGTCGTCTGCAAACTTGATTATCATGCCTTTAAACTCTTAATTTAAGTCATTAATAAAGATGTTGTACAGAACGGGCCCCAGGACAGAACCCTGCTTATGGCACCCCACTCGTCACTTCTTTCCAAGATGAAGAGGGAACATTGGGGAGAATCGCCTTCAGGGTGGAGCCCTCAGAGGGATTAAGCCCTTGTGCAGACAGAATTGAAGACCTATAGGTTGCAGGTTCGAATCTGGGGAGAGGGCAGATGAACTCCCTCTGTCAGTTCCGGCTCCCCATGTGGGGACATGAGAGAAGCTTCCCACAAGGATGGTAAAAACATCAAAACATCCAGGCATCCTCTGGGCAATGTCCTTACAGATGGCCAACTCTCTCACACCAGAAGCAACTTGCAGTTTCTCAAGTCACTCCTGACACACACACACACACAAAACCTCTGAGTTTGGTCACCTACCAATTGCAAATCTACCTAACCCACATTTAACTAGTCTGTTTGCCAGAAGGTCATGGGGGACCTTGTCGAAGTCCTTACTGAAATCCAGATACACTACATCCATGGCACTCCCTGCGTCTACCCAGCCTGTACCACTATCGAAAAAGAGATCGGATTAGTCTGGCATGACTTGTTTTGATAAATCTATGTTGACTATTAGCAATGACCGCATAAATTTCTAAGTCATGTCATTAACCCATCAGCACCGTTTATTTTACTTCACCTGGTCTATTCCTTGCTGTGCTCTGAAAAGAGAACATACCTTTTTTTGTGCCAGTTTGGCTAACTCCACCTGTTTCTCCAAGTGCTCATAATCCTGCTGAAACTGAGAAAACATCCTGGAAGTGTCTTCTTGCAGTTTACTCAAAGCAAGAGAGTGGCCTTGGAAGAAGGCAGACATTTCTTCTTTATAGTCTGTAATCTTTAAATTAGATATAGAAAAAAGTCAGTACAATTACATTTTGCTGACTCTTTAAAAGCTACCATAAATCTGTTATGTATTAGAGGTGGTACCAGCTCATGAAGCAAAATGAGACATTCAATTACCTTCTGTGGGTATCTGAAGTAAAAAAAAAAGTCCTCTCGTTCACTGGGGTAAATTAAGGCACATGGAGTTCAGCTTTTAAAGTTACCTTTTCAGCCAGGGATGTTTGTTTCTTCAAGTTATTCTGGAGTTCAGCATTTAGATTCAATACAAGTTTCACTATGGGCGACAGACTACTGAGTGCTCGGTCCAATCCAGATGCATGTTCTTCCTAGAAGCAAGAAAACTGATTGAGAGATCAGTCGGTTTTTCTACATTTGAATTAGATGATTTTCCATGTAGAATTGGCAGCCGTTAGCTCTTTGAATAAATGACTTTAAAGACAATCATTAGCCCACCTACTATAACTAATTTGAATATTGAAATATGATTATGTATCATATATACTTGAGTGATGACCCGAATATAAGACGAGGCACCTAATTTTACCACAAAAAATAGGGAAAACATATTGACTCGAGTATAAGCTGAGAGTGGGAAATTTGGCAGCTTCTGGCAAATTTCAAAATAAAAATAGATACCAATAAAATTACATTAATTGAGACATCAGTAGGTTTGATGTTTTTGAATATTCAAATAAAACTGTAATTTAAGATAAGATTGTCCAACTCTGATTAAACCATTATTCTAACTTAATTCAACGTAAATGTGCTTATGTACCCTTCCAATAATAATGAGTAAAATAATATATATAATATATATAATGAGTAATAATAATAATAAGAGTAAAATAATGGAAATGTAAAAGTAACAGTAATAAGAGTAAAATAATAAACGCCATATTAATTTTAATATTTATACATTATTTTATTACCCGTGCTTCCTTACCCGCCTCCCGGCCCATCCCAAGGGCGTCTGTCTGCCTCCCTGGCCTCCGCAGAGCCTCTGGAGCCATGCAGGCAGCAGCAGACCAGGGAGGCAGGCCTTCCCTGCCGCGCCTCAGGCCGCTGCACTTCCGGGGTCCCTGGCTTCCACTGGACATAAATATTTAATATTTTTTATTAATATTTTTTAAAACCTGCAAAACAGAGTCCGCTAAAAGCGAACTGCGAAGAAGCGAGGGAACACAGTAATAAAGTAAAATAACAAATGTAATTAGGTGCATCGGCTAATATTTGGGTCAGCTTATACTCGACTATATATAGTATTTAGATTTTTTGTTTTTGCTCTTATAAGCTTATTCTGAACAGTGATACCTGAGAGTCTAAGGAGTTTGTTCTTTTACCAAATCAAGGCTAAACCAGCTCCAGCCTAGCTGTCAGGCAGAGCTTTATTTGAACATGCATAGGTCTTTCAGCCCGTTAGGAATGTCAGCAGCTGTCATATTTCAGGTAGACTTTCCTAGTCAAAAGAGTTATTCTGTCATTTGAATGCCTATAGCCCTTATACTTACAATCACTTTTTGCAAGCCAATTCTATTCTGAGATGTCAGTGACTCCTGCTTTAGTATCGCTTCAGAAGTTTGGGAAACTTCAGCAGAAACCATTACTTTTACTGAGTTGAATGCTGCATCTATAGCTGCTGCAGTAACTGCAAAAGCCGAGGAGCCGGCAGAAAGAAGATCACCTGCCATGAGAAAGATGAGCACCGTTGTTTAATTGAGTTTCTTTTCACATGCCTTAAGAATCTCATGCTTACACTAGATTTTGTTTTACAAAAAGGGCTTTCTTTGGATTATTGCACATGCAGTTAATCAGACACACTTACCAACTGAAAAGGCGTAATAGTCTAGAATCTGCTGCTGTTTACAATAGTTCTCCTTAACAGAGTTCTGCATTTCCCCAAAGAGAGCATTCATGTGCTCTGTAAATGTCTTTTGGGCTTCTGCATTATTCTGCTCAACAGCCTTTTTGCGGTCTATTTTTGCATGCAGACCAGACACATCTTTGGTCGTCTCTTCAACTGTACTAAGCAACTAAGACAAAAAGATAATGCCATTTGTCAGTTAGCATGAATCGGATTACCAAAAAGGAGAAGATCATTGAAAACACATTCAATCTGAACACAGGAGGAACAATTCTAAATGATGGAAGGGTTAGCTTTTTGTTGATACCAGATACTTAAATAATTTAGGAGTGAGCTAAGTCTCTTTTCTTCTTGGAAAAGAGACTTCCAGTTTGCCAGTTGAACAGTCTTTTGCAAGGGAATGTTTTTATTTCAATTCCATGAAACAAGGAACCTAAAGTACGAATAATCCTAATCACACATTGCTTGCCATGCATCAAAGGCAAAAAGAGTCTACTTTGCGGGTCCTGCCAACACTGCAGACATCAATCAGTCTTGCTCACCTCTCCATATCGAGCACAGATATTTGAATAGCAATACCTGTCTATGATCAACTGCTCATATCTAGCAGTTGCATCCACACAATACAGAGCCCTGATTGCATAGGACCCCTCTATCTGAGCAGCTCAAAGCACAGACATTAATGTAGTGTCCAGCCCATGGACATAGGGTGAGGGCAGAGCAGGAATTTGCTCCACGTGCCCACTGATGCACAAATGTTCCACATTTGTGGGAAACACGGTCAGCTTCATAATTAAGAGGCATCAACTGCTTGGGCACTTGAGCTTCCAGTATTTTTCTATTAACTACGAAGTCTGACTTGAATTTAAATTCAGCCTTTTGCTACTATAATTGGCATCAAAAACTTGGCTCTCTAGACCTAAACATCACCAAAATAGACATAAAGGATTCACAGTACTTTGGTCTTCGCAAAGCTAGATCATGATATGCATGAAAGGACAAACCTTTGGGCTAATGTATTTTTTGCTCCAAGCAAATTCAGAATGGAAAAACCAACTGCAGCAGAGTAAAAGTGAAAATCAACAGGCTGCCAAAACTTGAAATCCACCAGTTGCCATCTCCCCTAAACCTGAAAGAACTCAGAGAAGCTATTAAGCGATGTAAAACTGGCAAAGCACCTGGTCTAGCTGACCTGATGATGGAGCAAATCAAACACTTGGGCCTCATGAAGCCAGATGAAAACTGGCTTTTGAAATTTTACAATTAATGCTTGGCACGCAAACAGATTCCCAGACTATGGAGGAAAACTAAGATCATTGCCATTTTAAAACCTGGTAAAGACACCTCCAATGCCAGGAACTACCGACCAATCTCTCTCTTATGTCATCTATATAAAGTGGAGTCCCCGGTGGTGCAGTGGATTAAACCCCTGTGCCGGCAGGACTGAAGACCAACAGGCCGCAGGTTCGAATCCGGGGAGAGCGTGGATGAGCTCCCTCTATCAGCTCCAGCTCCTCATGCGGGGACATGAGAGAAGCCTCCAACAAGGATGATAAAACATCAAATCATCCGGGCGTCCCCTGTGCAATGTTCTTGCAGACGGCCAATCTCTCACACCAGAAGCGACTTGCAGTTTCTCAAGTCGCTCCTGACACGACAAAAAAAATTGATATAAAGTATAGAGAATGCTATTAAATCAATTTGGACTTGTTATTGAACCCAAGCTTATTGCACAACAAGCAGGTTTCAGACCAGGGAAAACCTTTACAGCCCAATTTTTTAATCTGACTGAGTATATCAAGTAAGGATATTAGAAAGGTTGCATAACAGGAACAGTTTTTTGTGGACCTTACAAGCAGCCTATGACACTGTGCAAAATAGGAAAATACTGCATAAATTCTACCATAATACCCGGGTCTATGATTTTACAAAAATTGTCCAGACCCTCCTAAAAAACCGCAGCTTCTATGTGGGGTTTCAAAGCAGGAAAAGAAAGGTTTACCCCAAGGCAACGTTCTTGAACCAACCTTAACATCTTTATTAATAATCAGCCACAGCCACCACTCACAAAGAGCTTTCTAAATGCTGATGACCTTGGCCTAACAACACAAGCAAAATACTTTGAAATAGTCGAAAACCAAACCCTAGTGCCCTGAAAGATCTATCCAGCTATACAAAGATCTACTACAAAGATCTAGCTACTACCCTAAGCCTAATCCTGCCAGCACACAAATGTGTCCTTTCCACCTATGGAACCGTGAAGACAACAGGAAAGTGAAAGTTACCTGGAAGGTCAAGAGCTTGAACACTGTTTCCATCCTAAATATCTCGGTGTCACCTTAGATCAAACACTAATATATAGGAAACTCTGTAAAAACAGCAAACACAAAGTAGCTCCACGCACTAACATCCTGCAGAAACTTACTGGCAGAGCATGGGATGCAGACCCAAAATTAATAAGAACATCAGCCTTGGCCTTGTCTGACTCAACTGTCAAGTATGGCTGCCCTGTTTGGCAGAAGTTTGCCCACACGAAGAAGGTGAACGAAACATGCAGAATAATCACAGGATGCCTCAAACCTAAGCCTGTTGATAGACTCTACAAGCTAACTGGCACTGCCCCCCTGATATGCATCAGGAAGTTGCTGCTAACAGAGAGAAATAAAATCAAACACTGTGAAAGCCATCCACTGCATGGCTAGCAGCCACCACTCTTCTTAACATTCCCCTTCTGGGCAGCTAAACCAGGAAATCCCAACTGAATGGCTCCCCACGAGGATCTGCCTCCAGGGGCAAACCAAGAAGGGGCAACCTGGATATCCCTGAACAGACTCAGAAGTAAAGTGGGCAGATCAAAAGACAATCTGGAAAAATGGCACTACCTAGAACAGTGGTTCTCAACCTCCCTAATGCTGCGACCTCTTAATATAGTGGTGACCCCCAACCATAACATTATTTTCGTTACTACTTCAGAATTGTAATTTGGCTACTGTTGTGAATTGTGATGTAAATATCTGATATGCAGGATGTATTTTCATTCACTGGACTAAATTTGGATTGATTTTGTCATTTGAGAGTTGTAGTTGCTGAGATTTATAGTTCACCTACAATCAAAGAGCATTCTGAACTCTACCAGTGATGAAATTGAACCAAACTTGGCACACAGGCCTCCCATAACCAACAGAAAATACTGGAAGGGGCTGGTGGACATTGAATTTGAGTTTTGGAGTTGTAGTTCACCTACATCCAAGGGGCCCTGTGGACTGAAACAATGATGGATCTTGACCAAAATTGGCATGGATACTCAGTATAGTATGCCCAGATGTGAACACTGGTGGTATTTGGGGAAAATAGACGTTGACATTTGGAAGTTGTAGTTGCTGGGATTTATAGTTCGCCTACAATAAATGAGCATTCTGAACCCCACCAACGATAGAATTGGACCAAACTTCCCACACAGAGCCCCCATGTCCAACAGAAAAAACTTTGTTTTCTGATGGTCTTTGTCAACCCCTCCGACACCCCCTTGCGACCTCCACTGGGGTCCCGACCCCCAGGTTGAGAAACACTGTTCTAGAAGAATCCCCCACCTTGTGCGACTGTGGAGCAGAACAAACAACTCCGCATCTGTATGCTTGCCCACAATGTCCTGCCTCGTGAACTGAGGAAGAATTGTTTAAAGCTACAGACAATGTGGTCACTGTAGCCCAGTTTTAGTCAAAAGATATTTAGTCACTTGTGCTCCATCCATTTTTTATCATTTTATACTTATTTATGCAATGCTTTAGATACAAAATAAATAAATAACTCCAAGGTTTAAATTTGCTGGTTTAGGAATTGCCCAAAGCATTAAATCATAATTTTGTGTTAATGTCAATATTGCCATTGTATGGGTTAATTCCATGCAAGACACAAATGAGAGCACAAGGTATCACTCAGAAGGCTTTCTAAACATTGTCTCCACAAGATGGATGGCACAGGTTCTCTCCCATAGGATATCCCTTTTCTCTTTAGAAAGATACAAATTACTCTCACATAAACAGATAACATTAATGGTCTGATATTAGCATAAGTTATAGTCCAGGTACTGTAACCATATTAACCATGCTAATGCGGGGGGAAATCTAGGGTGATGAACTGGACAACCTTGGTAGCAGTGCCATGAAGTTTTTCTTCTGTGTTCTCCAAACTGGATGCTATATATTGTTCTTCAGAAAGACGGACTTTGGTTATTTCCAAGTGCTTCTGTGTGTCCTGCAGTTCCTTTTCTCTGACCCGTAGGTCTGTTTGACACCTTTCCATTTCATCTTTTTGAACTGTGAATAACTCCGTGATCTATATTAAGCATAATAAAAAACAGTCAATATGAACTTTAAAATTGGCATCTCTATTAGTTAAGAGTGATACCAAAAATACAAATCTTTATCATGACACGTAATATTACTCTTTCTTTACTTTTCTGAAAAGCAGTGGAAAGGATAAGAACAGTCGAGTTCACTTACTCTTTTCAGATTTTCCTCCATTGCAGCAATTTTATCCACATACTCTGCAATTTGTTCCTCCTGAGCTGTCAGCTTCACATGAAGAGAACTTAAAAACACACATAATGAACCGTGAATAAATTATCTTGTTGTGTTCAAAGCAACCAGGTATTTGTTAAGAGAAAAGCAAAAATAAATAAATAACTTGTTTGACAGTAAGATTTTCTATTTTGTTTCTATCATATTATGATTAAAGAGTTTCTTATACTGCCAGCTTCATCTTTGTTTCAACTTTATCTGTAGACAACTTGTGTGTGTATGCCTTTAACTTGCCTGTTGATGTATGGTGGACCTATGCATTTTAGAGTGCTTTTTTTTGGATTAACATCCAAAAAGGGGGGGAGGTAGATTTTGGCCTGCATAAATAGGAGTCTAGTGTTTAGATCCAGGGAAGTCATGCTACCCCTCTATTCCGCCTTGGTTAGACCACACCTGGAATCACAGTGTTCAATTCTGGGTACCGCAATTTGCTGACAAGCTAGAATGTGTCCAGAGGAGGGCGACTAAAATGATCAAGGATCTGGAGAACAAGCCCTGTGAGGAACGGCTTAAAGAGCTGGTATGTTTAGCCTGCAGAAGAGAAGGCTGAGAGGATACATGATAGCCCTGTGTAAACATGAAAGGGGAAGTCATAGGGAGGAGGGAGAAACCTTGTTTTCTGCTGCCCTGGAAACTAGGACGCAGAAGAATGGCTTCAAACTACAGGAAAGGAGATTCCACCTGAACATTGGGAAGAACTTCCTGACTGAGAGCTGATCAGCATTGGAACTTTCTGCCCTGGAGTATGGTGGTATCTCCTTCTTTGGAGGCTTTTAAGCAGAGGCTGGATGGCCATCTGTCGGGGGTACTTTGAATGCGATTTTCTTGCATCTTGGCAGGGGGTTGGACTGGATGACCATGATTCTTTGAAAGGTGTGCTTTTTCCCTCTCCTTCCTATTCTGGAGCCAGAAAAACAGGTTGGGATGCAGAGATATTCTTATTTGAATGCCACCAACTAGTGCCTTTCAATTAGTCATTCACTCACTGGCCTTTTCAGAAAAGGTTGGCTAGTGGAGAACAATGCAATTTTCCCAATATTTATTTACTATTTTTATACCCCTCCCTCTCTCAACCTGAAGGGGATTCAAAGCGGCTTACAAGTTATATGTATATACAATATTATATTATTTGCATAGCACAATATTAGTATTATGTATTACTTTATTATACTATACCACTATACTGCAATATTATTAGTATTACATGCGATATAGAATATATAATTATGATAGTGTTATATTGTATTACAATATTATGATCAATATTATATGTACATACAATATACTACATAGCATAGCACAATATTAGCATTATATATTACTATATTGTACTACACCACTATATTGCAATATTATTAGTAATATTACATTAAATATATTATAACAATTATATCTTCATTGCTCAATAGAGGCTAGAACTACACTGCCATATAATCCAGATTATCAAAGCAAGTAATCCAGATTATCTGCTTTGAATTGGATTATGAGTCTACACTGCCATACAATCCAATTCAAAGCAGATAGGCTGGATTTTATATGGCAGCATAGGAAGTGTCTGAGACTTGGCTTGATGGCATACTTCAGATTAAGATCCTTATCTGAGGAAATGCAACAATTCCTATAAACTGCCCCGTTTCATAGGTATTGAAATACTCACTCATAGTTTTCCAGAGAAATATAGACACCATGTTTCTCTCGTGCTGCAGTAAGATCCCTTTTTAAGCGTTCGATCTCTTCTGTATACTCCTGTTAAAATATCAATACAGCACACAGATGTATCAACTGAGTGACTGGTATTAGCAAATGTCATAACCCAACAATGCATGCTGTAAGTAACTGAAATGCAGCAAAGAAGATTTAAAGGGAACTTATCCTTGTTAAGATACTCAACCTTGATGAGTGCTCGTTTAGTGAGTTTCTGATTCACTTCAGGCTTGTTCATGATATTCTTGGCTCTATGAGCATATTCAAGAGTACTCAGAGTTTCCTATTGCACAAGAGGAAGGAAAGTGATCAACGAACATGATTTTATGTGACTGTTTCCATACTTCTATCAAAAAAATGCAACTGTGCTCATCAAAAGGGATGCCCTCAATATTCACTTTCAAAAGGGAGGCCTGCATTTCCTGCACCTCACAACCTCTGAGGATGCTTGCCATAGATGCAGGCGAAATGTCAGGAGGGAATGCTTCTAGAACAGGGGTCCTTAAACTAAGGTTCGGCAGCTGGATACAGCCCTCCAAGGTCACTTACCTGGCCCTCACTCAGGGTCAAACTAAGTCTGAAACGACTTGAAAGCACACAACAATAACAACAATCCTATCTCATCAGTCAAAAGCAGACCCACAGTTCACATTTAAATACTAATAAGTTTAAATCTGGTAAAATTGTTCTTCATTTTAATTAATGTATTGTTTTGAAGTGTTTTTTGCAAGTGTACATAGGAATTCATATTTTTTTCAAATTATAATCCTTCCCTCCAACAGTTTGAGGGACTGTGACCTGGCCCTCTGTTTAAAAAGTTTGAGGACCCCTGTTCTAGAACATGACCATACAGCCTAAAAAACCAACAAGAACCCAGTGATTCCCGCCATGAAAGCCTTTGACAGAAACCATATTAAAAGCAGCTATGAACTCTCTATTTCTAACTGCTTGGCTTTAAGGTCCTCAGCAATGAAGCATTTGAGGAGGGATGGCTTGGACAACAGGGAAGGTGATTGCATTGGTCATCCTCTCCAAAGAACCTTGGATTGGAGGCCAAACCCGAGTTTGCTCCTTAATTAAAGGAAAGCATTTTTTTTAAAAAAAATAGTCTATTTACTTCATTAACCATTACAGTCCTGACCAAAACCCCATCTCTGTTTACTGCCAATGTGATTTACAAGCCTCCAGCCAAACTTACTGCATTGACTTATGATTTCTAGCACACAACCAGCTATGCCATAGTCTGCCTCCACTTAAGGCCTTCACATTGCTAGAATAAGTGTGACTTCTTAAGCCAAGGACAACAGCTAGTTTGAAAATAAGCATCTCACCTCAAGATTAATTGAGGCAGGGGAAATGGTTGCAATTATGCATGTTTTGGTGCGTCCTCCAAGAGAGTCCTGAAGAATACGCGTTAGCTTGGATTCTCTGTATGGAATGTGCGGCGCTCTTTCCACAAGTGCAGTAATGACTCTCCCCAGAGTCAAAAGAGACTGGTTAATATTCCCGGCTTCACGAGCCCTTTTGTCAACTGCTCCAGAACGACCAATGTTTTCACTTCCCGCCAGATCAACCTATGAACAAAAAATGTGACCATCTCAATAAATTGCTATATTTATTTACTTTATTTATTTATTTACTTTACTTATATACCGCTTTTCTCAGCCCTTGGGCGACTCAAAGCGGTTAACAACATCAATGCAAAACATCACAAGACAAGTATAAAGCAATTAAAAACAGATTACAGCATCAACAATTAAATATTAGTATAACAATCATTAGCGCCTCAACAGTAAAATATATTTGTTGCAGGAACCGATCAGTTTGGTCTGGCTTTGGCAGATAAACATTATTTCTTCCAGGCAAGCAGCGTATAGTGTAATGCAATATAATAATAATAACAACATGATATTATAACTATATATTTATATTACATGTAATATTACTAATATTACAATGTAATGATATAGTACAATATAGTAATATTTAATACTGATATTGTACTAGGCTAATAACATAATATATTGTATGTATATATATCTTGTAAGCCGCTCTGAGTCCCCTTCAGGGTGAGAAAGGCGGCATATAAATGTTGTAAATAAATAAATAAACTCATACAGAACAAAGAATTTTAGTACTGTTCCATTCTCCAAGTGGAAGCCCAAAAAAGGCCTAGATGATACAGAAAGACAATTAATTTGGGGGGGGGGGGTGTTGAAATAGTAAAACTATTTCCCTGTTTCCTGTTATTACCCCCCATCCCACCCCCATGTCGCTGCTGGCAAAAAAATTCCTTGTTTATGGTATGGAAAGCGGGGGGGGGGGGGGGGGAATTATCCAGTAAAATGGGGGAAATGGGCTTCCTTCTTCAACCCCTCCCCCCCCCCCCCAATAAAATGGACTATCCTTCTCTGTCTAGGACCCCTTATGGAGTCCGCGCAGATAATGGAACGGTACCAGATTATCTTTTCCAATTAGTAAGTGGAATCCTTTCAGTAAGGAGCAATGATCATATCAAGGGAAATATTACAAATGTGGCCTTCCAAAGGTTATTGGAATGCAAATGCAGCTCCATTCCATATTCTCATTTGTTAATACTATCCATAATTTTCACATGTATGATCTTACACACTGATACTCACCAAGTTCAGTTTCCCAATTTTAACAAGCTCTTCTCCGTCTATTGTTGTTTCTTTCATGTGCAATGTGACAGAGAACACGGAATGAGATCGACTGTAGAAAATATGTTAACAATTTTAGTGAACTTTTTAAAACATTTTAAAACTTACTAATTTACATTTATTTATATCAGCCCAATTCACAAAAATCCTTCAATTTAAGTGTGGAATTCCTGCTTTTAATTCTCTACCACATGTTTAAAAGGAAAATCAATTGAAATTTTAAAACTACAAAATGAAGGTTTCTAAGGAAAAGGGGGCCCCTGGTGTCGCAGCAGGTTCAACCAATTAGCTGCAGAACTTGCTGACCGAAAGGCTGGCAATTTGAGCTCCCACTGTTAGCCCCAGCTTCTTTCAACCTAACAGTCCAAAAACATGCGAATGTGAGTAGATCAATAGGTACTGTTTCTGTGGGAAGGTAACAGCACTCCATGCAGTCTTGTTGGCCACATGACCTTGGAGGTGTCTAGGGACAACGCCGGCTCTTCAGCTTAGAAATGGAGATAACCACCACCCCCCAGAGTTAAACACGACTAGACTTAATGTCAGGAGAAACCTTTACTTAAGGAAAAGTATCAATTCAAAGATTGAAATCTTTTTCACAGGAAGTATGGGGTGGAGAAACAAGTTTTTTTTTATATAAAATGTTTTCAGCCTTTCAAATGCTGCTTTGGAAGACTTGACTTTGCCTCAAGTACTCCCTCTGCAGGTCAAACAGTTATTTCCTAGTTATGTCAATCTCACAAACAAACATTACATTTTTATTTATCTAGACTTGCCGTCCCCTGCCATGCGTTGCTGTGCCCCAGTCTGTGTATATCTGTTTTGTGTCGTTTTGTGCATGCTTTGTAATTTTTTTATTTTTTTGGCTTTTAAGTCTTTTCTGTGTTTTTCGGTTTTTATGAATGATGGTCACTTGTTGGCCTGATAGGTGTATTGTGTCCAAATTTCGTGTCAATTCGTCCAGCTGTTTTTTAGTTATGTTAATCCCACAAACGAACATTACATTTTTATTTATATTGCAATCTCTCCTTCTAGAAGATATTTTTCTTGACACAAAAAGCAACAGCATGGAAAAGAAAGAGACAGAACTATTTCTTACCTAGAGTACTGGTTCATATAAGTAGCTGCAGTCGTTCTTTTTGCCGCTCCCCTTTCTAAGATTTGATAAACTTCATCCTTGTTGTGTACAGTTATTTCTTCCAAACCCTTGATGATCACGCCTCTCTATAATAATAAAATGCAAAGTTCCGTATTCCATTCAGAATCCACAGTCTTTAAGAAGAAACAATTGTGGTTTTATTTTTTACCTTATTACGTGGATCATCAAACATTTGCAGCTTTTCTCCAACATCTGCTGATGGATTCAAAAGATCAAAGAGCTCTTCATTGTATATCTCCAGTAAAGACACTTTGACAGAAAATTCTGTACCATTCTCTGCAAGTTTTTCAAATATTTGATGTAGTGTACGTGGAATCACACCAGCAAGTGGATCCTACCATAGGAAAACACAAAAACAACAGGTTTTCTTTAGTATCAAGAAATTTAATTTTAGAATGCTAGCGAGGCAAGTATGAAGAACTTTCAAGATACAAACACCACTGATAAAACCTACTTATTTTGCTAATATACTGAGACCTAGACTACAGTTTTCGAGAAAATAAACTGTATTAAACCACTTTCAAAGAATACAGGGAGTTGTCGTATATGTATAGGTTGAGGACAAGGTTTAGAGACAAAATATTGGATTTTTCTACAACCAGTGGATAGGTTGAAGATTTTGTGGAGAAGGGAAAATGACAGCTACTGCTGGCCACCACAATTTTTCTACCCAGGTATTCAAAAAGGCCTTTGGCGACTCAGAAAAGGGGATAATTCCTTTCTTGATAAAAGTACAGTATGTAGACGAGCAGTCCTCAAGTTGCAAACATCCGACTTACAAACAACTCATCATTAAGAACGGGGTTGAGGCAACAGAAAGTGAGCAAAATCTACCCATCGAAAGGGAAATTCACTCCTGAAAGAGGTATCATGGGGAACAGGTGTCTCCACTGAAGCTCTATCAGCAATCCTTGTTTCCGCAAGTCAATTTTGTCAAAATCCAATTATCACAGGGACAGAAAGTGAGGTGAAATAATTTGGGCAGGGGCATAGACAACAAAACAAACACCACAGGGCTGTTAGCCTTTCCCTAGGCTATCTTTTTTTGAAGAGTTAAGGTACAGTTCTAACAATGACCCATAAATAAATAGACCCTGTTTCTAATTTAACATTTCTAGAATTATGCTTCCCTAGGTATATTGTGTGCGTGCGCATACGAGCTCTCAGTGGCGCAATGGGTTAAACCACTGAGCTACAGAACATGTTGACCGAAAGGTTGGTGGTTCAAATCTGGGGAGCGGGGTGTGCTCCTAATGTTAGCCCCAGGTTCTGCCTACCTAGCAGTTCGAAAACATGCAAATGTAAGTAGATCAATAGGTGTCGCTTCTGCAGGAAGGTAACGGTGTTTTATGCAGTCATGCCAGCCACATGACCTTGGAGGAGTCTACAATGTCAGCTCTTTGGCTTAGAAATGGAGATGAGCACCACCCCCCAGAGTCAGAATTGACTAGACTTAATGTCAAGGCAAAATCTTTATCGTTATTATATCTATGTGTGTGTATATATATGACTGGAGTTACATTTTAAAATTTACCCGCTCCAACTGACATACATACAAATTCAACTTAAGAACAAACTTACAAACAAAGCCTATCTTGTTTGTAACTTGGGGACTGCCTGTATTGACCTGGGCATAAAATGACCCAGGTGTTTCAGTTTGATTTTTCGACTAATACTTCTATTATTTTTACACGAGTATTATATATACTTAAACATGAAGTCAACTTATATGTAGGTTAAGGGCAGGTTTGGAGTCAAAATTACAGGTTTTGATATGACTCGTGGATAACTGGAGTCGGGAAACCGCCAATACTAATACAGGAGCCAGCTGCCCCTGCCATGCCACCACCATTTTCTTGCCCAGGAATTGAAAAGGGCTTGAAGTGGCACCACAGCGAAGTGAGTTGAGGTGGTTGGTGCCTTTTTTGGTTTCTCCCGGGATGAAATAAGCTTCTGCCATTCGCCACTCTATTTAGAAAAGATTCTTCCTTTTTGAAGAGTTACGGTACAGTTCTAACCCGTAAATAAATAGACTTTTCTAATTTAATATTTCTAGAATTATGCATGAGTACATGTGATATATACAGTGCTCTTTTGCATACAGCAGCCTGCAGTAAGCTGCTTCCATCAACTCAGCCAACTTGACCTTTGGAAGTTTTAGTCTAGCATGTCTCCAGGCACCAGGATGTGGAAGAATGGTGCACCGTCATTTTTCATAGCTCACTTAGAAAAGTATAAAACATATTTTACCTCTTCCCATGTAAATTCTGCATTAGGCGATCTTTCTCCTTCCATAGTAAAGGTCTTTCCTGTACCAGTTTGACCATAGCTGTGCAAAAACAAAAATAGAATGTTATCTGCAAGAATATATTTTGGATGCAGAAGAAGAAATAAAATACAATACTCACGCAAATACAGTACAGTTATAGCCCATAAGCACTTCATCCAAAATGGGACAGATGACACTGCGGTACACATCAATTTGTTTTGCTTGTGCTCCAAAAACCTGTTGTGTAAGTTACAAGACATCAATTTTTTTTTTAAGTTGGTGTGAAACTGGAACTGGCTCTAACTGCCGCATAATCACTTCCAGATCATTAGCGCATTCTGACAAACCATTTCCCATTCTACAACTTGTCCACATCCATCCATGTAACAGCCTGTGACCGAATATATGAAAAATTTAGAATTAACTCATACTAATGCAGGAAAAAACAGCATTTAAAGCTTCCTTTCATCCAAGTAAATGTATATGCCAAAAAATCCAGGATATAAATATAGTCAACCTCATACTGAAGAATTTCTCAAATGGGCATTTTTATTATATTATCTTAGCTTCAGAAATTGTCAAAAGCTTTTAACACTAAAAATACAAATAATAATTAGCTAATGCTTTATTATCAGAAGTTAAAATCCTGTTGGGTGGCGGGCAGGGAGAACAACATCTGGGACTCTACAGCAGGTTGGAAACTAGTGTAATAATAATAACAACAACAATAATAATAATTCATGCTCGCCTCTCCTCATGGCTCAAGGCTGGTTTCCAAAACAATAATGTGTCTTTTGATGTGGACCGGGCTGTGCCACAGCTAGTTGTAGCCAGCTGCATTAAATCACTACTGACCAAGAGGTTATGAGTTCGAAGCCAGTCCGGGTCAGAGTGAGCTCCTGACCATTAATAGTCTAGCTTGCTGTTGACCTATGCAGCCCAAAAGACAGTTGCATCTATCAAGTAGGAAATTTAGGTACTACTTTATGCGAGGGAGACCAATTTAACTAATTTACGACACTATAAAACCTTCCAGCAGCATGCGTAAGAAGGAGGAAGTACTCCATCAAGGACTCAGTGTCACAAGTGGAAAGTGAAGCAGCAGCTCCCCCTGTGGTCGGAATAGAGCATACCCTGATGAAGCCGGAAAGTTGGAATGTTAAATTGCCTCTGTCTCTGTCTATATATGTTGTATGTCTAATGGCATTGAATGTTTGTCATGTATATGTGCATTGTAATCCACCCTGAGTCCCCTGCGGAATGAGAGGGTAGAATATAAATACTGTCAATAAATAAATAAATAAATTCTGATGGGCATGCAGCCTGTTTATCCAAGGCACACATCTTCAAAGTCCCAGGCAGATGTCTTTACCAGTAAATGCTAACACTCTTTAAAATGGAAATGCCAGGGTTTGAATTCAGAACCTTAGAAGTAAAACATTTCTTCTACCAATGAGCTATGATACTTCTAAATTATATGAACTCTTAAGGTTACTAGTAGAGAGACACTTACCATGTCAAAAGTATATGTCTTCCTTGATGTTTTATCAGTTACACCTCCAGAGCGAACAGTAATTTCTTTCCTTGCATGTTCACACTCTATTACAGAGTAGGAATTTGATTTTCGTTCAGATGTATTGAAGGGCCTGAAAAAACAGAGAGAATGCTCAGCTGTCATTCACCACAATGACACCCCTCCTATAAATTCCTCCAAATACTTCCAGTATTATTTGTTGGTCATGGGGCTGCTGTGTGCCAAGTTAGTTCCAAGTCCTTCATTGGTGGAGTTCAGAGTGCTCTTAGATTGCAGGTGAACTATACATCCCAGTACTTACAACTCCTATAAATCATGGTGAATTCTCCCCAAATCTCCCTAAAATGTTCGGTTGCTAATTGATTCCTCTGTTTGCTGTGTGCCATAGAAAAAAGTAGGAAAGGTTTAAGGGAGAGGCGGTGGACAGGGTCATGCAATATAACGTAATATAACTACAATGTCACTGAAGGGAGTGTCACTGGTGTCTCCTGAGGAGTGGCAGCTATAGCTGTTTGTGGAGGCAGGAGCTTGTTTTTGTAAGTGGACACCACAGCCACACACACACACACACACCTTTTCACTTTTATTATGTACTAGCTTGGGGACCCGGCGTTGCCCGGGTTATTAGAGAAAGTGGGTAATGGCGGTTCTGTATGCCAAGTTTGGTCTTTATTGGTCTTTGGATAACGGCTGCATTATTTTCAGGAAGTGAGTGAAGGTACTTGAAGTCCCATCATCCATGGGCCATCCTCCTACAAACAGCAGCAGGATATAGAGTGGGTCATGGGGGCTCTGTGTGCCAAGTTTGGTCTTTATCAGTCATTAGATGAGGGTGGCAGTGGTGTCCGTAAGTGAGTGAAGGTACTGCAAGTCCCATCACCCAAAGTCCATCCCCTTTCAAACTGCAGCAGGACGTAAAGTGGGTCATGGGGGCTCTGTGTGCTAAGTTTGGTCTTGATCAGTCATTAGATGAGGATCACAGCAGTCTCAGAACATGAGTTAAGGTACTGCAAGTTCCATAATCCATAGTCTCCCTCAAACATCACCAGAATGTTGAGTTGGCCATGGGGGCTCCCTGTACCAAGTTTGGTCTTTCTTGGTATTTGGATGAGTGTCACTGTGGTTTCAGGAAGTAAGTGAAGGTACTGCAAGTCCCATCATCCATTGTCCATCCTCCTCCAAACAGCACCAGGATGTAGAGTCGCTCATGGGGGCTCTGTGTGCCAAGTTTGGTCTTGATTGGTCATTAGATGAGGGTTGCACCAGTCTTGGGAAGTGAGTGGAGGTACTTGAAGTCCCATCATCCATAGTCTGTTCTCTCCCAAACCTCACCAGAATGTTGAGTTGGCCATGGGGGCTGTGTGTGCCAAGTTTGGTCTTCATCAGTCATTGGATGAGGGTCTCAGTGGTTTCACTGAGTGAAGGTACTCTAAGTCCCATCATCCATGGTGCATCATCCTCCAAACCGTACCAGGATGTAGAGTGCATCATGGAGACCCGGTGTGCCAAGTTTGGTCCTTATCGGAAATTGGATGATGTTTTGCAGTGGTCTCAGGAATTGAGCAAAGGTACTGCAAGTCCCAAAATCCATGCACGATCCACAGTCAAACCTCACCAGGGCATAAAGTGGGTCATGAGAGGTCTATGTGCCAAGTTTGGTGTTGTTCAGTCATTGTTGAGGGTCACAGCAGTCTCGGAAAGCGAGTAGAGGTACTTCAAGTCCCATCATCCATGGCATGCCCTACTCCAAACCATATTAGGATGTAGAGTGGGTCATGGGGGCTCTGTGTGCCAAGTTTGGTTTTGTTTGGACATTAGATGAGGGTTGCAGCAGTCTTGGGAAGGGAGTGGAGGTACTTCAAGTCCCATCATCCATGGTCTGTCCTCGAAAGTGCACCAGGATGTAGAGTGGGTCATGGGGACTCTGTTTGCCAAGTGTGGTCTTGATCAGTCATTGGCGTGGGTCGCAGTGATCTCAGGAAGTGAGTGAAATGATTGCAAGTCCCATCATCCATTGCCAAATTCTTCCAAACCGCACCAGGATGTAGAGTGGGTCATGCAGGCTCTCAGTGTAAATTGTGGTCCTGATCCATCATTGTTGGCAGTTGTAATGGTCTTAGGAAGGGAGTGCAGGTATTGCAAGTCCCATCGTCCATGGTGCATCCTCCTTCAAACTGCACCTGGATGTAGAGTGCGTCATGGAGACTCAGTGTGCCAAGTTTGGTCTTTCTCGGTAATTGGATGAGGGTTGCAGTGGTCTCGAGAATTGAGCAATGGTACTGCAAGTCCCATAATCCACGGTCCATCCCCGGCCAAACCACACCAGGACGTAAAGTGGGTCATGAGAGGTCTATGTGCGAAGTTTGGTCCTGATCAGTCATTGGATGAGGTTAACAGCGGTCTCAGAATGTGAGTGGTGGTACTGCAAGTCCCATCATCCATAGTTCATCGTCCTCCAAACTGCAGTAGGATGTCGAGTGGGTGATGGGGGTTCTGTGTGCCAAGTTTCGTCTGTATTGGGAGTGTTCTGACCCAGCCCCCGGCCTTTCCTTTCCTCTCTTGGTCATCTCGGAATGTTGGAAATGAGGCTGGCCAATCAGAGACCATATGCAAATTTCCTTCTGTCATGCCCCGTTTCTGCCATGAACCCTCTTCTCCACCAGGGGCTCCTATTGAAGCTGCCCAATCAGAGACCATATGCAAATAGCAGCATAGTGGCAGCCAATCAGAAAGCTGCCACAAACTTTTCCGCCCTACGTCCTCCCTCCGTCCTCCCTCACATAGAAACACTCTTCTTTATTATATACTAGCTTGCGGACCCGACGTTGCCCGGGTTATTAGAGAAAGTGGGTAATGGCGGTTTTGTATGCCAAGTTTGGTATTTATTGGTCTTTGGATAACGGCTGCATTATTTTCAGGAAGTGAGTGGAGGTACTTCAGTCTCATCATCCATGGCCCATCCTCCTACAAAAAGCGGCAGGATATAGAGTGGGTCATGGGGGCTCTGTGTGCCAAGTTTGGTCTTTATCAGTCATTAGATGAGGGTGGCAGTGGTGTCAGTAAGTGAGTGAAGGTAGTGCAAGTCCCATCATCCAAAGTCCATCCCCTTTCAAACTGCAGCAGGATGTAGAGTGGATCATGGGGGCTCTGTGTGCCAAGTGTGGTCTTGATTGGTCATTAGAAGAGGGTTGCAGGAATCTTTGGAAGGGAGTGGAGGTACTTGAAGTCCCATCATCCATGGTCTGTCCTCCTCCAAACTGCACCAGGATGTAGAGTGGGTCATTGGAGCTCCATGTGCCAAGTGTAGTCTTGATTAGTCATTGGCGAGGGTCTCAGTGGTCTCAGGAAGTGAGCAAAGGTACTGCAAGTCCCATAATCCATCTCCAAAGTTTTCCAAACAA
This sequence comes from Anolis sagrei, assembly GCF_037176765.1. NCBI lineage: Eukaryota > Metazoa > Chordata > Lepidosauria > Squamata > Anolidae > Anolis > Anolis sagrei. Next base: position 186,837,592 of record NC_090023.1, read on the forward strand.
CACCAGGACGTAATGTGGGTCATGAGAGGTCTATATGGCAAGTTTGGTCTTGATCCGTCATTGGATGAGGTTTGCAGAGGTCTCAGAATGTGAGTGAAGGTACTGGAAGTTCCATCATCCATGGTCCACCCTTCTCCAAAACTGCAGCAGGATGGGGGCTCTGTGTGCTAACTTTGGTCTTGATTGGTCATTAGATGAGTTTTGCAGCAGTCTTGGGTAGTGGAGGTACTTGAAGACCCATCATCCATGGTCTGTCGTCCTCCAAACTGCTCCAGGATGTAGAGTGGGTCATGAAGCTCCATGTGCCAAGTTTAGTCTTGATAAGTCATTGGCGAGGGTCTCAGTGGTCTCAGGAAGTGAGTGAAGTGACTGCAAGGCCCATCATCCATTGTTAAATTCTTCCAAACCACACCAGGATGTAGATTGGGTCATGCTGGGTCTCTGTGTGAATTGTGGTCCTGATCCATCATCGTTGGCAGTTGTAATGGTCTTAGGAAGGGAGTGCAGGTATTGCAATTCCCATCATCCATGGTGCATCCTCCTTCAAACTGCACCTGGATGTAGAGTGCGTCATGGAGACTCAGTGTGCCAAGTTTGGTATTTATTGGTAATTGGATGAGGGTTGCAGTGGTCTGAAGAATTGAGCAATGGTACTGCAAGTCCCATAATCCACGGTCCATCCCCGGCCAAACCACACCAGGACGTAAAGTGGGTCATGAGAGGTCTCTGTGCGAAGTTTGGTCCTGTTCAGTCATTGGATAAGGTTAACAGCGGTCTCAGAATGTGAGTGGTGGTACTGCAAGTCCCATCATCCATGGTTCATCCTCCTCCAAACTGCAGTAGGATGTAGAGTGGGTGATGGGGGCTCTGTGTGCCTATTTCGGTCTGTATTGGGAGTGTTCTGACCCAGCCCCCTTTGGCCTTTCCTTTCCTCTCTTTCTCATCTTGGAATCTTGCATTTGAGGCTGGCCAATCAGAGACCATATGCAAATTTCTTTCTGTCATGCCCCGTTTCTGCCATGAACCCTCTTCTCCACCAGGGGCTCCTATTGAAGCTGGCCAATCAGAGACCATATGCAAATAGCACCACAGCAGCAGCCAATCAGAATGCTGGCACATACACCTTCCGCCCTCCGCACCTCTGTCCTTCCCATACAAACACTCTTCTTTATTATATATACAGATATATATACAGATATAGATTCTAGGTTTAATTTGATATTCATTTTTTATTATGTACTAGCCATCCCCTGCCACGTGTTGCTGTGGTCCAGTCTGTGTATATGTGTTTTGTATGTTTTATATGTATATATTTGTGTATATGTGTATATATGTGTTTTGCGCATGCGTTGTAATTTTTTTTTGGCTTTTTAAATCTCTTCTGCTGTGTTTTTCAGTATTTTTATGAGTGATTGAGTGATGGTCACTCGTTGACCTGATAAGTGTACTGTGTCCAAATTTGGTGTCAACTCGCCCAGTGGTTTTTGAGTTATGTTAATCCCACAAACGAACATCACATTTTTATTTATATAGATTTGCTATTATGAAACTGTTAAGAAAATGTATATTTAATATGGATAAAATTGCATTGTTTGATTTCTCTATCATGTTTTGATGAAACAGGCAAGAAAGTCTAAATTAGAACTTTTTAAAATTTCTTTCCTAGGCTCTGGTTAAGCCATACCTGAAACTGAGTGCTATTCTAATTTAAAAAATCTTTCCACTAGGAAATCAAGGTTTCACAGACTTGTGTACTAATGATCTACTGATACAAGTGAAGCTAGGATAGGGAAACCAAGAGAATGGGGAACAACTTCAGTGGTTCATCACACAGAATGAAGTAGATGAGCGAAAGTAAAATGACTGGAACTTGGACAAGAACCAACATAATTCAATCAGGCTGCAAATCATTTGGAAGCATAATGTTTCTATCATGTATATGAAGTCAATGAACATTAGTAAGTTCCCTGACAGGGCCCTGTCATGAAAAGCAACACGCATGTACTTTAAGCAATAGAGGAACTGTATTGTCGAAGGCTTTCATGGCTGGAATCACTCAGTTCTTGTGGGTTTTTTCAGGCTATATGGCCATGTTCTAGAAGCATTTCGTCAGAAGCGTCAAGCGAAACGTCAGGAGAAATGCTTCTAGAACATGGCCATATAGCCCGAAAAAACCCACAAGAACTGAATAGAGGAACTAATTATGTAGCTGATTTTAGAACTGAGCAGCCTTATATCTGGCTAACCTAACTATTTTAGGTGTGTTGTATTATGTTACTGATAAAATCAAAACAGTAAAAGAGATTTGAGAGTGTGTAAATGTGTATTTCTCAATTCCTCCTTGTCTGTGACAGCTCCTCCATCTCCCTGATTCTGCTAGAGAATCTGCTGATTATTCTTGTTAAAGATGTCAT